>NW_025224820.1:68083-83083 GCF_014066325.1 Apis laboriosa | reverse complement strand
TCAATGCATATTTCTTTTTTCGTAGATATTTTTTTAAAATTAATTTTGTAGTCATAGAAGAAGCTTTACTTATAAAAAGTTTTTTTTCCATTCAATGAATACTATGACATAATTTAAATTTTATCAACTAACTAAATTCAATCATTATTAACTTCTTTAAAATTAAGATCTTTTAATTTTTCATTAATCTCTCAAGTTTTATCACATATCATTCTTTGATATAAATATTCTTTTATTTTTAAATAAATAAAAAGTAATATATATCTAAATTATCATTTTTGATAGCTTGAAAATTTTTCGAAAAGTAGAAATATTTAATTAGTCAATATCTTTTATTTTTAAATAATTTTCTATTGCTTATTTTCTATTTTTTATATCACACATCGTTAATTTTCCATCATATTCTTCTACTAAATTTGTTGTACTTGCTATTTTCCAATATAATTTTTTAAAAACTTCATTTTTATTTCTATCAATTTATTTATTTCAATCCATTTATTTATTTTCATTTAAATGGCATTATTAACATATATAGTTCTGTAAATCATATATGTTTCAAATATCATATTGAAATATGAAGAAACTCTGTTTTCGATAATTCTATTTCGATGATAGAAAGAAACACATATGTAAATATAACATAGACTATACGTATATGGACAATACAAAGTGTATTGTTCAGATTATAGAACATTCTGGTAGTAATGAATTTATAAGATACATAATAAATGTTCTGATAATCAAAATTTTAAAAGTGTTTTTATAATATAAATTTTTATATAATATTATATTTTATTATAATATATAATATTTATAATTATAATATTTATTATAATATATTTATTATTTATTATATTTTATTATATAATATAATAATAATATATTATTATTATAATATAATATTATATTTCAATAGAAACCAATATGTTGATTTACACTATATATAATAGAGTAATAAAAATATAAAAAAAATTAAAGTAAAAAATTAAGTAAAAAACAAATAAAATATATAATTCTTTAAAAATTATTTAAAATTAAAAATTTAAGTTTTTTTTTAATACAATAAATATATTATTTTTAATGCTTAAAAATCGTTTTTACATAATAGTTAAAATAATAGTTTACAAAAGTTTAAAGCAAAATTTTATTCTTTTTATGTTCGTTCTTAAATAAAAATAATCAAGAACTATTGCTATCAAATCTCAATCCAAGAAAGACTATCATCGCAAATCTAAAAAATATTCTTTATAAAAATTTCGCATAAAAAGATTTCTATATAAAAATATCTTATATAAAAAAATTATTCTTTTTCTAGGATATAATAAAAAATATATAGGATAAAATTATTGAAAATCAATGATAAAATGATAATAGCACACACTTAGAAAATTATGATAAAATGATATGCAAAATGAATAACTTTAAATATTTTACACTTCTATTGTTCTTTATAGTTATTTGTAATTATAATTTTTATATCATTATTAATAATTATATATTTTTTAAATAATTTTATACTTTATTATATATTATTTTTAATTTATATATTTATATATATTTTTTTAAATATTTTGCATTAACTTTTAATTATATTAACATTAATTTTTTCCTAATTAAAATTTTTTAAATTTATAAAATTTACAAACTTACAATTGTTTTCTTTCTTCAGAAATGTTTTTTGCTAATTATATCTATAATTTTTTATTATATTATAATTAGATAATCTCTTTATTGTACTCATATGTTTTAAGCTTTATTTATTTTGATAATTATTTAAAAATAAGGTTTCTTAATGGATTTTGATAATTTTTAAATATATTATAGAAAATAAGATTTTGAACAATTTTTTTCTTATTCACATGTAACCGCTACTTGCTTTTAGATATAGATTAGATAGATTTTTGAAATATTTGTAAAAAAAAATTATTATGAGTTTCTAATAATTTTTTTTTATTAAAGTAATTTGTTATATATTTTATTGAATAAATTTATATCATTTCATTGAATTTCAATTTTTTTGTTAAATATTAAAACAATAATGGTTCAAATTATTTAATAAAATTATCTATATTGTAAACTTCAATGTAAACTTCAATATCAAATTTTTTTAATCATAATATGATATACAATATTAGAAAATAGATTGTGGAATGATTTGATTAGTAATAAAAAATATTCAATAAATATATTTAATAAACGAAATTAGAATATATTGTTATATAAATATATTAGGGGTATTAGATATGGGTTATGCCATCTCTTTGTTCTACTGTATTGAACTCACATTGCAAGCAGTTCAAAAAAAAAGAAAAAGACAAAATAGACTTGAAACTGCGATCATGTTCAGTGACATTCAATTCACATGCAAATATATTCGATATAAATATTCTTATACATATAAATTTAACAAGTATAAATAAAAAAATTATGATCATGTTTAATTTAGCCTATTGTTAAATATAATATTGTAAAATATAATCTAATATAAATACAAAAATGAAAAACATTCCTTTATTATCTATTAAAAAACAATGAACAAACAAAATATTCTTTAGAAAAAAATTGATCAATGAAAAAATTGATCAATGAAAAAAAGTATTTATCTATATAAATTTGCAATTAATCTAAGAAAAAATGAACAATAATTTATTTAAAATATTTAATTATATTTCTATGTGCATATATAATCGCATATATAAGAACATATGAAAGAACATTTAAAATGATATAAAAAACGTAAATATTTGATTGTAGATAATTGAAAAAAAGTGATTTTTAATAATTATATGTATATATCAGAATATATGCTGATGATAATTAATAAATAATTTGTTTAAAAAAAATTTTTTTAATGAAAATTTTATAATTATTTAAATTTTTTAATTATTTTAAATTATTTTAAAATTATTTAAATTATTTAAATTAAAAAAAAAATATTTTGATTCTTATATAATGTATATGGTATGATAACTCAAGATATCATAAAACTGAACATATGATATGTCAATTCTGAAATACTTTTAGAAAATTTCCTCATACTCCAAGTGTAGAAAATTAGTATACGGATTTTTATTTTTTCCGATGTAATAATGCAACAAAAGAATGCAAGATTATTTAAAGAATAATAAAAATAATAAATTAATCAATAAATAGTTGATCTAATTGTAGAAAATTTGGAGCAATATCAAGAAAATTAATTCACATGAAAAAAGAATAAAAATAATAAATAATAAAAGCAATTAAGATATTATGTAATAAGATATTATAAAATCAGATTAACAAAATATGAACATTTATAGAATTAATTATAAAATAAAAACGATTATACATATGAAAATATATAAATATATTAGATAATATGAATTTTAATTCATTTTTTCTTTAGATTAATTGCAAATTTATATGAACGAATATTTTTTTCTAATGCTTCATTGTTTAAATATTTTATTAATAAATTATTTTTTCAATTTTTCAGTTTTCAAATTTCCAATATTTTTCAATATTTTATTTATTCATTATTTTTTAATAGATAAAAGAATATTCTTTTTGTATATTTATTTTATATTAGATCAATTTAAATACTTCGACAATTCAACTTCATTATTTTGCTATCACTTTATTATATAATGTGTCCGTTTTATCTAAAAATATATAAATATCTCAGAAACTATGGATAATAAAAAAAAAATATTAAGAATAAATATTATATATATGCGAAATCGACAGGTACATATGTTAATATTTATTCTACCTTCAATAATCTTGAAATTCATATTAATATTTATATTATAATTATATTAATATATAATATAAATTTATAAATTAATAAATATAATATAAATTTATATTTAAATTTATATTTTTAAATAGAAACTAAATTTTTTTATTTTATTTTTGTAACCAACATCAAAATATGTTAACAAAACTATATTAACTATTTATTTATATTTTTTATATAGATGCATAAGTCTTATCATGATACAATATCTTTATTTACACTTCCACTTATACAAGAAGAATTATTTAACTTCCCCACTTGTTATAAATAATTTATTTATAAATAATAAAAAAAATAATAATATTAATTAATATAAATAATTCAAAATTTTTATATATTGAATACACTTTGTTAGAATAATAAAGTTCACTAAAATAAGTATATTTATAAGTTTATTTATAATATTTATATGTTTTATTTTTTAATTCATTATACTTTATACTTTACACAATACAATTACTTATTGAGCACTAATAAAACCAAATCAAAAATGAATAAATCGAATATAAAATGTATATAGCATTAACGAACAATAAAATTGAAAAGAAAATAGCTAATGCAATGGAATAATATGGATATATGGATAAACTATAACAGTTTGTATCTAAGTTTATAAATAAATAAATTGATTTATATATTTAAGACAGAATGATATTTTTGATTATCGATTTGATAATATAATAACTGAATAAATTAATGATTAAATTAATGATTGCAAATGTCAATTACTCATAACTTAATAATAAGCCTTAACCAATATTTTGTATATTGTAAAAACCAATTGTTTTTAAAATTGACCGCAAAAATGCTTCATAAATATATTAATTAATTAATTAATTATAATTATTTTAAAAATTATATTGAAATCATAATTTTAATCATTCTTCAGCACTGTCCTATTTCATTAAAATTAATATATATGAAAAATATAAATGCAAAGTATAAATATAAATATTAATATATATATTATTATTATTATTTATATTATAATATTTATTATTTATATATATTATTATTTAATAATATAAATAATATAAATTATTTAATAATATAAATAATATAAATTATTTAATAATATAAATAATAATATATATATTATATTATTATATATTAATTATATTAATATAATATATATATTATTATTTAGTTATATAAATTTTAATATATATATATATTATTAAATATTAATATAAAATCGGTTAAAAAAATATTGGCACACTTTTTAAAACATGATTTTTAAATTTAATAATTAATGAGTTTTTTAAAAGAATTAAACAGATTATTAAATGATATAAAAAAAAATTTTTTTAAATTGCAATTTATTGAAATCGTGAAGAAAAATAAAAATGTAAAGGATATTTTTTCAATTTTTTTAATTTAAATTTTTAATGAAAAAATTATATTTTATAAACTTATATCAATTATATACATGCTATAAATTTCATTAAAATTGGCTAATTTTAGAAAGAAGCAACAGATACATTGAAAAATATAAAAATCTTTAGATTTTAGGCTGCGATTTTTATTATTTTTAATTGTTTTTAACTTATAATAATATTGATTTCGATGAAATTCTAAAAAATTCTAAAAAATTTTTTATTCATTCATTATCTAAATCTAAGGCAACCTGATAGACAATTTTCAAAATCATTTAAATTCAGCACATGAAAATATATAAAAAATTATTCTATTTTATTGATTTTTTTATTGAAATTTTTATTTTTTTTATTATTTTTAAATTTTTATTGAATTTTTTATTGTTTTGATAGACTCATTTTTCACATAAACAAGTCAAATTTATAAAAAAAAATATAAATTAATATAATTAGCTTTCTTATATATTATTAAGAAGAGAATACTTTATATGAGTGTATAATTTGGATACATTGCATCAATCTCAAAAAACACTAAAAATCATAGGTTGTTATAATTTTGTCGCGAAATATATACGTATAAAATTAATAATTGATTGAAAAGTAATACATATTTAATTATAATAAATCGAAAAGAATAAAGAATGTACAAAGATCACTCTCATATGTCATCAAAAGTTTTTTATTACGAATATATAAAATTATAAAATATCATTTTGTTTATTTTACTTTTTCATTTATGAATAATACAATAAATGATAAACATACAAGGAATTGATTATGTTAATATACTATATTGATATATTATAATAATTCGTCGAAGATTCGATTCGCTTTAAAAAAATTAAAATTGAATTTGTTTCATACCAATTTATTTTACATTTGTCATGCTATTAGGTCTTAATAGTTAAGCCAAACAATAGCTTTAGAATGTAATTATCAGATTATAATTCTTAAGTTTAATTTGATATAGAAATTTTATTTTAAGCATCTAGAAGAAATTAAAAAGTTCTTTGATTTATAGATGAATAATAATCACCATAAAATTATTTAAAGCATCGTGGATTCTAATTATTTCATATAATATATATAAATATATATATAATATAATCCCAGACATTTGGATTTAACCTAATAGAAAATCCATTATTTGCGGTTGTTTATTCATAACTAATTCTAGATTATGCAATGGGAAGAAGTGGGGGAGAAAAAGGAGAAACAAGAACAGGAAGAAAAAAGGAATTTACATCATTTATAGCGATTATTCATCTTCCAAGAAATGAATCTATTCTCTTATACTTCATTTTTTATTTTTTTGTAATTTTGAATAAGAAGAAAGACTAAATTAATAATATATTGCATGGGAGAAATAGTCTGAATTGCATCGATGTTTGTTAGAACTTTTAAATCATATTTATTTTTCGTTTATACAATTTATTTTTATAATTTTTAAACATTCATATTTTGAATTATTATATTATATTTAGAATTATTTTAGAAACGTAGATTTCTGCATCGACATTTATATTATAGTTATAACATTCTTAGATTTGTTTAGAACTTCTTAGATATTCGCTTTAAAAACATTTACACTTGCTTAAAACATCTTTAACATTTTTCAGAATATCATTTTTAGCAATAACTGGATAGGACATTTAAATTACTCCCAACATTGTAGAAATTATTTACTATACACTATATTCGTATATATATATTATATATTATATTCGCATTAGTATACTAAAATATTTTTTACACAGAATATATATAATAGTTAAATAAATCTATAATATATATATATTAATATAATTTAATAAAATCTATAATATAATAAATAATAGTTAAATAAATCTGAATTATTTTTTTCTATCATTATGGTCTTTTGGAAAAAATATAAAATCAAATATAAAATCAGATAAAAAATCAAATATAAAATCAGACAAATCAATCAACTCTAAAAGATCTAGAAAATCAATCACAGAAAATCATATATACTTAAACTTATACTAGGGAGAAATTTTCTTAAATAAAAATTAACGTACAATTTTAAAGTTAATTGTATTTTTATTTCTATTTTGATTTCCTTTTATTTTCGAAATATAAGTAAGTGTATTATTTTTCAGCAAATATGTATTATTTATGTATCTTCATTATGTATCTTCATTCTTCTAATTCTTCTGTAATTATTTTTTTATTTTATCGATTATTTTTCAGATTGATTGGATAATGTTAAGTACCAGCATGGCAAATCGATTTGTACGATATGATTATTTGCACGATTATGATATTTCCAATTTAAAATTTGCCATTATTGGTGGATCTGCATTAAATGGAGAAACTCAAGATATAATAAAAAAATATTTACCAAATACTATGATTATACAGGCATACGGTGAATTGAAAAACTATTAAAAAAACTATAAAAACATAAATATTATGAATAATTTATATATACAGAAAAGAATAAACTAAAATGTTAATATTTTAATATACAAATTATTATAATATAATATTTCAGGTATGACAGAGTTAGGTGGTATAATTACTATACAATCATCAAGTGCTACAAGTGGTTCTTGTGGCATTGTGATTCCAAATTGCCAAATAAAAATTATAGATATCGACACAAGAAAGACGCTTGATCCGAATCAAACTGGCGAACTATGTGCAAAAACGTGGACAATGATGACAGGATACCACAAAAATCCTGAAGCTACTAAAGATATATTTGATAAAAATGGTATTCTAATAATTTTATTTATCATTTTTAAATATGAAACAATTACGGATATTAAACAGTTCAGTTCTAATTTTATTTGAAAATTAATAAATTTTAAACAAAAATAATACAAAATAAAGGAAATTAATTAGTTGATTAATAATAATATTTTATTTGTAGGATGGTTACATTCTGGTGATTTAGCTTATTATAATGAAAATGGAGAAGTTTTTATTGTAGATAGACTAAAGGAAATTATTAAATACAAAGGATATCAAATATCACCGAATAAAATAGAAACTCTTTTACAATCACATCCTGCAGTTTTAGAAGTGGGAGTAGTTGGCATACCTCATCCTATTTATGATGAACTTCCTATTGCTTTTATCAGTAAAATACCTAATAAAGAAGTATATAAATATGATATTAATACTATTTAAATAATTAGTTTTTGTTATTAATTAATTAGTTAACGAATAGTTAACGAATTAATTATTAGTTATTAATAATATCATTATTTACATTTTTAAGTAAAGAGAAAAGTAAACAAAATTAAAAATAAATAATTTTATTTTTTATACATAAAAATAATTTCAATTATGAAAAATGTACGTTTTATTATACTTTGAAAACCAAATCTCTTTAATTTTTAACTTTTAATTTTAAATAACATAAATAACAAATTTTTATAGTAAAAATCTATTTTATGGATCTTTTATCTCTAGAATTATATTTTGAATATATTAATAAGAATTTAATAATATTTCAATATATAGCATATTAAATAGTATATTAATTTGTAATCAACAAACAAAGCGATTTTAAAATTATATTATAATATATTTATATATTATAATTTTTCAGCAATTTAGAATAAGCAAAATAACAAATGATATATTATTATTGAAAATTAAACGATAAACATAGAATTATAGGAAAATGAATAGAAAAACTATATAATTTGCCTCACTTTAAAAAAAAAAAGAAGAAACAATGAATATTTTTCAATATTTTATTTTAGAAATCAGGTATTCATATTAGATATTCATTTCTCTTTATAAATATTTTTTGCTTATGAAAATATAATAAATATTATATTGTAATGCTTAAGAAAACATAATAAATAATAAAAAATAATAGAAAATATATTATAAATAAAATTATGTTAGAATATAATTAAAATGCAATCATCTTGTTCCTTTTTATAAATAAAATATTAAAATTTTAAATAAATAAAAAAATATTTTTAAATAGAATTAACATATAAAATAGATTTAGAAAAAAAATACTATTCAACAAAATTATCATTATTTTTTATTAATAATTTCTTTGTTTTTCTTTGACAATTGCATATATCTTAACATGATACATATTATATCCAAACATATATCTAAACATATATATCATATATCTAAACATGATACATATTATATCCAATTTTGTGTAAATATAGCAGTTCCGAATTTTTATTAAAAATAAGAAAATAAATATTATATTATAATATGTAACAATAGATAAGCTATTATTAGCTTGAAATGGAACATTATGAAACAATGAGATGATTAAAATGAGATATAAACTTCGTGTATAAAAAATCTTGTTTTAAATATAAAATATTAACAAACGATTATAAGCAATAGATAGATAGAAGCATGTTTTGTCAACTGAAATATATTTAGCTATTTCCTTATACTAGAATAGTTAAAAACTATAGAATAAAAACATAAAATGAGGAAAACAAGTCTTAATAAACATAGATTAAAAAATAAATATTTTTAAAAACATAAATTTTTTTGTGTCGATTAAGGCAAATAACTGATTTGTTTTGAAAATTTGAAAATTAATGTACAATGTAAAAAATAATAGATTGTTGTTCATTTCATTTCTAGTTATAAAATTGATACAGATAAATTATATAAATAATTATATAAATAAATTGATAGAGATTGATACAAATAAATTATTTTCTAATGTTTATTAGAATTTGTTTCTTTTTATTTAGCGAATATCTATTCTAAATATCATAAATTACAATTAATTGTATATGTATCAAAGAAATATAAAAAATCTCACTATAAAATGATAATTAAATAATAAAATATAAATTAATAATAATATAAAATTAAATATAGAATTCAGATAGAATTAAACAAAATTTCTACAAATGATATATCTATATGTATATTATACAAATAAAATATATATTACTTAATTTATAGGTTTCTGAAGAAGAATTGACGAAAATGGTTGCTAATAATATGATGGATATCTACAAATTACGTGGTGGTATAAAATTTTTACCAAGTTTACCACATACTCCTTCGGGAAAAATTTCAAGAAAAAAATTGAGAGCGATGGCAAAAGAGTTAACTATCAATTAAATTATGAAAGTATTAATTACTTTTATTGTAACATGGAATAATATAAATGAATATATATTTGTTATTGTATGTATATAATATAATTTGTTAAACTATCAATATACTTCTGCATTTTTATTGTGACTATTACGATTATATGATTATTATGACTATATTAATTTATATAAATATTAATATAAATATATTATATTAATATATTTATATATATATATTAATATTTATAATATTATATAATATTAATATAAATATCTTTATTAGTTATAATATAAGATAATATAATATAACTTCTGTATTTATATTATTATAATATCTATTTTAATATATCTAAGTATAACATAAATTTTACTTACAATTTATTTATAATGGCGTAATATTTTAAATAATGTAATAATCTCTTATTTTAAAATGAAAAAAATAAAAAAATATAAATATAATCATAATAAAATATAATCATAAAAATTTTTATATATTTTATAATAATTTTAAATAATTTTATAATATATTTTAAATGCAATTAATATCAAAATTAACAATAATTCTGTTTTATATAAAGCATTGAATATAATATATAATATATTATATATAATATATATATATATATGAATATAATATAGATTATAAAGAATTATGCATGAATATTTTTTTATTAATAAAATATCACTTTAGAAAAGAAATTAACGCTTTTTTGTATTATTATATTATTTTTTTTATATATAATTTCATAATATACGAAATAGAGCAAAATTTTAAAATGTAAAATATTCATATTATTCTGTAGAAAAAATAATTTTCTAAATAAAATTTTTCTGTAGAAAAAATAATTTTCTAAATAAAATTATATATGAAACACAAAAAAAAAAATGATAAAACTTGAAACTCAATTTCATTTAAAAAAATTTTCTGTCTGTTCAGACATTGAACAGATAATACAGGTACAGATACTGCGAAGACAATGCTGTTTTTGAGAGAAATTTGGACGATCCTTCGCTTTATATATTTAAAAATAATTCGGCATGACTGTTTGCATGACAGGAATGTCAATGTGATCTGAGGCCTGTAACGACATTTTTTAGCCAATTAGCATTATTCTACTTGAGAAGAATTATTACCAACACTTATGGATCAGTTTCACTTAGGAAAAATAGCGGACTTTGTGGATGGCATAGCTCCTCAGTTTCATTCTAGGAATTTTTCTTAGAGGGTATTGTTCAATCAGAAGGCTGATCCACAATGTTATTGGTGGCTTGTGTATCTCACTAAAGACTCGCGATCTCGCGAGATGAAGGGATTTTAGAGGGGACTAATATTTTGGAAGAATTTTTTGAAATTCAGAACTTTTAGAATCTTTGAATCGTCAGAATTTTTAGAACCCTTTAATCGCTAGAACTTTTAGAATCCTTTAACCGCCATAACTTTTAAAACTCTTTAATCTTCAGAACTTTTAGAATCTTTAATTTTCAAAAATTTTTTGAACTCTTCTGAAATTATAATCTTGAACTTTAATGATAATGTAAATTCCTTCATATGGACTTTGCTTTTGATTATCTGCGAACTTATATAAGACAATCGAATTTATTAACAGCGAACTTTATAATAAATTAGTTTTATTACTATATACGATAACTTCAGGAATGGGTTGATAACACCATCGAAAAATAAATTGTTTTATATATGACTTTGTACACACACAAATTTTTCATAGAAGAATTTAACAAAATGTATAACAAAATGTATAAAAATTTTTTTTATTTACTATTTTTATTTTTGCGTAGATAAATAAAAGTATGAAATAAATTTAAAATAAATCTATTAAATAATAATATATATCTTTAGAATTTCTATATATCTTTAGAAAGTTAGTCAAGATTATTTCTTTATGGTTTCTGTAGATAGCCGTCAATGTTAATTTTTTCACGTTTTTTCAAAAACTATAACCAAACTAAAAATAATTTTAGTTTAGTTATATATTTTGTTATCAGCAAGCGATCAGTTAGAAAATTTATCATGTTGATACATGAGATACTGAAGTTATCATTGGTTATTAGATACTTAACTAAGATTGCTATTCCAAAGATATTAATATATTGTATCTAATTATATATGTAGACAAAATTCAATATATTCTACTAAAAATATTTTTTTTAATATTTCATAAACTAACAACTAAAAATTTGAAATTAAAATTTTAGATTTAAAATTCAAATGTTTCATTTCATTTCTTCTAAATTATATATTAATCGAAAGTGTATATTTTTTAAAAAAGTATCTAAAATGCTTATTTATTAAATTATAACTATAAGATGAAATGAGATAGAAACAGACTATGACAGAAACGATTTACTTTTTTTTCTTTTAATGCAATTTTTATTGAATTATAATACAAATTTAAATTGTTTATAACGTAATAAATAAATCATAACCGAAAATTTTGTATATCAATATATTTCTATTTATTTTAGTTTCTAAATTAATTCTAAAATTAATTCAAATTAATTCTTTAAAAGCATCATATAACATGAATATATTAATATTATATAAAAATTTACTAATTGTCTTAGCATATAATTTATTGTGAAAGCGGAAATAAAGAGAAGCATACCATTCTTAAACATTTTAATAATAAAGAAAGAAATAATAAAGAAAATTTAATAATATAGAAATTTAATAAAATTTTAAAATATGAAGTCTAGAGAAAATCCATCCACAGTGTTGCAGTTATGCTGTTATGTTATATCATTTATAAATATATACTATATCATTTATAGATATACACATAATCTTTCTATTTTTCGATAATATTATGCGTATAATCATAAAACATAAATTTGGAAATTTAAAAAAAATTCGTGAACATTAATAGAATGTATATTTCTGATAATATTATATTATATTGGTCATGTGTTTCTTTTAATTTGGTTATATCAATATATACTGACCTTCTACATATATTATCCCTAATTCATTCGGTAAAATAATAAAATATTATTTGTAATATTATATATTTTATTATCCGTAAAATTATAATGATAAGCAAAAGTAAATAGTTGTAAACAATCAATGTTTCAAATCATAAATTAATTTATGAAAAGTGTGATAATAGTTAATAATTTCAATTATTTTATAAAATTTAAATTATTATAATAATACACAAATTGAATTAATAAATACAAAGTAGATCCCCGTTTTGCAAAAAAATCATTTCATCTTTATTATAATAAAATTGATAACTTGATAGCTAATAAATTATATGTAAAATATCTTGAATTATATTATTTTTTTCATTTTTATTTAATTTTTTATAAAAAATTGATATTTGTTCGCATCAAAATATTGTAAGTGGATGGAAATTTGTTAACTGTATATATACATGTGTCGAATGTTTTTTCAACTAAAATATATTTGTGTATAGAAGCTGATGCTTATGACTATTGACATCATTCAACAAAACGTGATCTAGAATATTTCTTTCATTTTTTCATTTTAATTGTTGTACAATTAAAAAAAAATTTTATTGGTTCATGACAATGACATGAATATGATATTATAAAAATACCGACATTGCTAAAACACGACATTGTAAACTGTATAAAAATAACGATATAAATATTTTAGAAAAAACTTAACAAAATTTATTATATTAATTTATTATATTAATTTATTATAAATTTTAATGAAACAAATAATTGTTTTAATATATTTTCTAATTATGTGATCGTATTTATTTGTAACCTCGAGCTTTCGCTTCCTTAAACATAGCAATCAGGGAATCCAGGGTTTCTTGACTAGTAGGGATAATTTGATCAGCTGGAAGCAAGAAACCATAGCGACCAGTATCTCTTAGTTCATAAGTGTAAGTAATTGGTTTGTGAAAAGTTCCTTTCACCCAATCCATTGAACTTCCGCTTGCAATATCTGAAAACAAGAATTAAATCAAGATAAGCTATTAAACGACCACTTTAATGATTCATTTTGTATTGATTTGAAAGATAAATTTTAGATTAACCTCACTAAAAGAAAATTATTTTTCATTTCAAATTAAATTGATTCATTTAGTAATATAAAATTAAAATACATGATAAAATTATTTTATAATAAAATAAAACAAAATAAAAAATAAATTTTTTATTGTATTTAAATAATCAAAATGTATACTTACAAATAGTTTCAGCAATATTTCCGGTTTGGTATTGAGTTCCATAACGTTTCGCAAGAGTTTGAATAGCTTTTTTACCGATTGCAAGCTAAAAATATACGAAGTTAATTATTTCTTTGTGTTTGTACAAAGTACAATGAATTAACATAAATATATTGATAAAGAAATGAAAAATTCATCATTGTTATCGACTATACTGATTATTATTTATTATATAATATATTTAATACTATCATTTAATATAAAATATAAATATAAAATTTATGATTTAAAAAATATTAAAATTTAATTTTTAAAAAGAAAAACCAATGTAAATATATTATTATTTTATATAAAATTTGTTTGTGTATATATTATATATATTGAAAACTATATATATATATATATATATAAATTTTGTATATCAATATATTTCTATTTATTTTAGTTTCTAAATTAATTCTAAAATTAATTCAAATTAATTCTTTAAAAGCATCATATAACATGAATATATTAATATTATATAAAAATTTACTAATTGTCAAATTTACAATTATATATTTACAATTATATATATATATATAATTATATAATATAATATATATTATATATAATAT
>NW_025224820.1:0-66904 GCF_014066325.1 Apis laboriosa | reverse complement strand
TATTATTATTATTATTATTATTATTATTATTATTATTATTATTATTATTATTATTATTATTATTATTATTATTATTATTAATTATATAATTAAATAATAATAAAATAAAAAGATTTCATTATAGTTTAAATAAGATATTGAAATTATAATAATATAAATTTAATTATTATTAAATTTAAAATAAATAAAACAAATTTAAGTATTAAACTAAAATAAAATATCAATAATAAAAAAAAATTGAATTGAGGCTAACATATCAATTATTACTTAATGAACAAAAAATAGAATAAGTGATCTTACCCTATGCCTTCACGAAAGAAGTTTATATTGTCAGCATATCTATCTCTATATTTAAACGTTTCAATTGCACACGACACCAATAATCATTTCTATCAGATCATTATTCAAAAATCGTATTATCAATCAATTAATCTGAAATATCAGATTTATTTTGAGTGAGCATTTTTATCTTGACAATTTCATCACTTGAAATATCGTCAGAATTTCACAATCATTTGCAGACAACTTTTAATTTCGGTATATTTTAACCAGGTGTTTTGTTTTAATATCATCTTTTTTTATTGCTTCAAACAATAAATAGAATTTAAAAAATTTAAATATTTTTAAAACAAAATTATTGAGTGAATTGTGAATATCAATTTCAAAACATAATGATTTCGAATATATATTATGGTATGGACAACTATAAAATTGTCACCAAATTTATGTCATTTTTAAAGAATTTCTTGTAATTCAGGATTCTGTAATTAAATCCACACAAATTTTCTATTTCTTTATTTTTATTTCTTCTAATAATTTTTGTTCTATTTATTTTCTCCAGCTTTAACTTTATTTTTGTTTATAAAATTTCATTTAGATTCGATTATTAATTGCTAATCAGATATAGTTAAATCTTTTCGCTTTTTTTTCCACAATCTTTTTCTTCTTAATTTCAATTTTTTTTACATGCTTATTTTTTTTTTCTTTTTCATATTTTTTCTTTTCTACCTATATCTTTATTTTTCTAGGCATTTAAAAACTCATGTTTTCTACTGCACAAGAAAAATCTATATCAACCTGTTAATGTTGTCACATTGAAATCCATTATTGTAATTTTCATCATTATTATTCATATAGTTATCATAATAGTAATCATATCATTAATGATATGATTAAAGTAAATATATCTATTTTATTAAATATATCTTATTTATTTATATAATTTTAATGAAATATTTCTTCTTATCATCACAGTTTATATTTAATTTCTATTTTTCTTTTTTACTAAAATGTAATTATAAATTATAGTCATCGCAAAAAAAGATATTATTTTATCATTTTGTACACTTTTTAAAAATTGTTAAGTATTGCAATTATATCTGAAATTAATATTATATTATTAAGTTTGTAAATGATTTTAAATAGGTGTATAAATTAATAAAATAAATTATAATATATGGTGAATTGAAAATATTGAATAAATCATATATAGTATTTATATTATGTTTTAAATTAAATCAATATATTACTATAGTTGTAAATAATAAAATGTAAATAATACACTATAATTATATAAACACTATAAAATATAAATAATTTTTTAAATATCAAAATTGATGATAATGATTGATGAAAATAATGTAAAAAAAGTATATGATGAAGATAATACATTATATACGTATTATTGTTATATATGTAAATGTATATATATATGTTTAATCAATTTATGTTTTTATTTTTTTATATTATAACAAAATTTTGTTTCTTCTAAAGAAATTAATATTGAAAAATTGATTTTAAAGGCTAAAACAAATACAAATACAAAAAGTTGATATACAAAAATATTAGTTAAGATTTATTTATTAAATTATAATTGAACAATTCAAATTTATATTAGTGAAATGAAAAAAAAAAGTGAAACTGCTCTGTTTCCGTTACATCGCTATTGCATTTTGCTCTCTTTTCGCTTTTTATAACTTAAATTATTATAAAATAATAAATTTTAATATTTTTATACATTAAATATATATATTATTATATATATATTAAATTTTTGTATTTATTTTGTACTTTAAATTGATATTTTAAAATTGTCTCATGAATATACATATTACATCTATATACATAAAAGATAAAGTTGTTCAAAATCATATCATAAAGAACATATTTCAAAATCATTAAAATTGATTTAAATATTTCTGATTATGAATTTTCTATCTTTTTAAATTCTATATATCTAAATTAATTTTTAATATAAGAAATTATCTTTAAAATCTATATGATCTCTAATTTATCAGTAGAAGAAAAGATTTTATTAATATAAGATAGGCTTTAAATATGAATATCAAAATCTTGATTTAATTAATCTAGTAATAAGTTAATAGTTTTGAATAATTGTATTTCACAATATGATATATAAAATATTCTTCTATAACAAATCGTTGTTCATAATTATTTTTTTCTTATTTAATTAATATTTTATGTTTTCACTTTTGTAATAAAATATTTCTAGACACAGTTATTTAAAATGATTTTAGACAGTTTATTAAAATAAAATTTACTTTAATTTATTTTATGATTTTTAAAAAAATAAAAGAGTTATATTATAATAATATACTACATATTATTTAAGTATATTAATAAAAATATTCATATTTTTAATTATGTGATAAGAAAAATGATAAATCAGAAATATATTCGACTGATAGTAATATAATTAAAATTTTAAAGGCAAATTTATAGAAATTATAGAAATATTTACCATGCTAATTATGAATCTATCATTATATTATATTTTGTGTGACAGAATATATAATTTACATATATGATTATTGCAAAATAAAATAAATTGTTCGTCTAATTGTTTTATTATATTTGATATTATTTATCACACTTTCATATTAATAAAATCTTTCTATTATTATTTAATTATTTTAATACAATTTCATAATTTATTTCTCTTAAAACAATAAGTCATATTATAATCTGAACTTATACTAATTTATAAAATAATAAATTTATACTATTTTGCCTTATAAAAAAAAATAAAGAAATTAAAAATTTATTTTTATTTATTTTTATATGAATAGTTAGTATATTTCATATAAATTCCTAAAAATTTTTCATTTAATTTTTTTTTATTATTATTCTTCTGTCTATAGATACATTTTCTACATCAAAACATAAAATATAAATATATCCCATATTCTTATTTTTTTTTTATGGCCAAAAAAAAATATATTCAATTAGATATTAAAAAATATATTAATTATTAAATCATTCATTATTTAATTATTCTTCACATAATGAAATCAAACAATTTTTATTAGATTTATTTTTATTAAGTTATTAAGTATCCACTGGAAATTTTAATTTCTATTTAAATCGGCATTATTTTTCCCAATAATCTTCTAATTTTTTACTAAAAATAAAAATAGAAAATACAATATATATAAATTTTTTATTAAAGATTCATAGTTTGTCATTAATCATGCAATTATCACACTTATTGATAATCAATTAATCATATGTCAATAAAACGTATTTTAATAAAAAAAAAGAAAAAAAAAACAAAGAGATATATTAATTGAAGCTTTTTAGCTCATTATAGATAACAAATAATATAAATAATATAATATATAATATAATATATAATAATATATAATAATATAAATAATATATAATACAAATAATATAATATATTAAAATAATACTAATAATACGATATAAAGTAATTAAAAAATGAAATCCAACAAAATTTTGCAGAAAGTATCATTTTAATTTGCGTCAAAAATTTTTCTATACATATTCTTTTATTTCATGGATAAAATAAATTATTTCAATCATAAATTTTATCGAAATCTTAATAAATTGTAATATAAATTTAAATTTGTAAAAAATATGCAAATAATATAATTATAGATATTTAATAATTTTTTCCTTTCTTATTGATTTTGATAAGTTTTTAATATGTTGTAAAAAATAAGATTTTGAACACTTTTTTTTTATGCAATCATAACAATCCTACTTTGAAGATATTTGTAAAAAGATTGCTAATATTATATAGAATTTTTCTTATATCTATATATTTCTTATATCTTATATTTCTTATATGTCTGCATGTACACAAATGTATGAATAAATGCAAAGTATATGTAAGTATATAAATAAATCATCATTTATTCTCTATTAATATAAACACATAGCAATTAAATGTATAATGAATGAAATGTTCAAAAATTTATTTTCTTATGTATTACAATGGATTAAAATATCTCAAATGCTGAATGCTTGACATTCAAAAAATGATAATAATAATAAAAATAAAACAATTTGTAAGTGACTGAAATTACAATGATAGAAATTAAAATAAATATTATTATTATTTTATCGTTATATAATATTTCGAAAAATAAAGCCAAGCAGTAATAATGCAAAAGAAAAAATTAAATCAAAATTTTGTTCTTTATAACATATCATTAAAATTAGTGAGATAATTTTTCCAAATAATTATTCATTTCTCTCTTTTTTTTTCTTACTATTTAAATAATACTACAATTTAAATAATATCAAACTTGTATTTTTAAAAATTTTTAATAATGAATTTAATGATGGGTTAAATCAATAGTTGATACAAGAAAATAATAATGACATTTCATTCTTGATTAACTTAATTTGCTTGAATTGCATTGCAACATATTCTAACATACAGAAATTTTTGATTTCGATATTTAAAAAAAAAAATAAAAATAAGAAATGAAAAAAAGAAAAATATGGAATATATATATATTCTTTCATTTCTCTTTTTTATTTTATGTATATTATACATATATTATATATTATATATATATATAATCATTTATTTTTTATTTTATTATATATATATTATATATATTATATATATTTATTATATATATTTATTATATTATTTATATTNTATATATATATATATATATAATATAATGACAGATCTGAGCTATCTATATGCCATAATAAATATTATTTTTCTTACAACTGAACAAAAAATGTAAACAAATTATAAATAAAATAAATTCATAAATTAACTTTTTTTTCAAGAGAACCGATTAAATTGCGATTCATAATTCTTTTTATCTTAAGAGTAAAATACGATGCAATAAAAAAAAATTCGAGTTTCAATTTCAAGATCAAAGTCATCATTTTTGTATACATTTTTATTTACAGATTTTCATTTATTTAGATGTAAAATTACTTTATAATGCTTTTTAAAATGCTTTTTAATATAATATACTTTCTTTATTTATAATATAAATGTGAAAATATAAGAAAAAAATCTTTAGATAAATAAATTAATTTTAATATAATAATAATTTAAATTATAAATTATTTATTTAAATTATATTTGTTTATTTTATTTATTTATTTTATTATTAATTTCTTTAAAACTTTAAAAATAAGATGAAGATAATACAAATAGATAAGATATGAAAAATTTTAAAAATCATATTATCGCATACGTTCAATTTTATCTTAAGAAACTAGTTTAAAATATTTATTTTATAATAAGAAATTTCATTATAATAAAAGTAAAAAAGATTAAATATAAATAATATTACACAATAAAGTGTAAAATGTAATTAATATTAGTAATTTTTTATACTTTTATTATTTTTTATTAATGAATTACTTCAAGGATACAAAGTCATCTTAAAGTTTTAATATTATTTTTAAATATAACTTTGTAATGATATAAATAGAGCAAAATATTAAAATACAAAATTTTTATAATCTTTTTTTTATCTATTTTTATCTATTCTTATCTATTTTTTTAATCTATTTTTATAATTTTTTTTTAAAAATTTAAGTTTTACTCTATTATCTTATTATCCTATTTCCAATTGAAAGTTTATGTAAAAAATACGTAAAAATTTAAATTTCAGACATCCACAAAAAGATTTTCTGTTAAAAAATAAATAACTATATTCATGTAATCTATTGTATATCAAAACACATAAAATTTCCTTATAAGATAACTTATGAATGTTTTTATAACTTACAGCTTTTATGATTGAGTATGATTGTTATTTGATTCAAATATATTTTAAGGTATTTCATCAAATCTTTTATAAAAAAATTTTTTTTTTGATAAATCTTGTTGATATAAGTATAGATATGATAAAAAAAATTTAACGAAAGAATTTAAATATTATGAAAATTTTAATTTATTTGCAACTTTATAGATTTTAAGAGTAATAGTGAAAATATTAAACAAATTTCTTTTTGGTAATAATTCGAATCTTCAAAATAAAATATATATATGATATTTACCTTAATTATATTATTTATATATAAAAAATATTGAAATTTTATATTGATATAAAAAAATAATTAAAATAAAAATATAAAATTCTTAAGTTAATTATAATTATTCTTGTATCGAATTGTTGCTATTCTTAATTATATAAATCGTTTACAAATAAACAAATTCTTGTTTGATTTAAAACCATCTATTATATATTATACATGTGTAATAAAAGAATAAAAACTCTAATAATATTTCTTATAAATATATGTAAACTGATGCTGAAACAAATTTATCGAAATTATTTCTTAATTATACTTATAATTCTGAAATCTTTGTTTAATTGATTGTTAAGAGCTTGAAGATTTAAATTTATCATTTAATTTTATCTTAGCAATGTTGTAAAGATCTCAATTGCAAATTATAAATTTTATTTTTGAGTTTCTATTTTTTCACTTTAATCATTTGATAAATAATTTTTATTTTTGCAATTTAATATTAATTAAAATATTAAATTGCAAGTAAAATATTTATCAACAATTAAATAATTAATAAATCGAAAACTCATAAAATTTATAAAAATTTATAAAATTCATAAAAATTAAAAAATTTATTGATACTCGAATAATAAAGATAATCTTTTTTATATATTCTATATTAAACAATTCTCATATTTTTTATTTATATCTTTAAATACAATGTCATTAAAAAAATTATTTAAATATGTATGAAATAAGAAAAAATAATATCGTTATATTTATTCGTTACAAATTTTTTAAAAATTTCTTTAAAAACATATTATTTCATTGTATGATATAATGATGTGAATTATATAATAATATATAATAATATATTAATATATAGTTATATATATATAAAATATTTAGTAAATTGTAATGATATAAACGGTATATTTAATTTTATAATTAAAAACATATTATTATAACTGTAAAATATATTAAAATTACATAAAATCAAGTAAAACAAACATTTTATTGTTCTTATTTTTAATATTAGAAAAAATATAACATATATTTATACAGCATTTGAAATTATAGTTACGTGATCAATATAATATGATTATATTCAAGTCAAAATAATTTTAATCATATCATACATTAAATTTAATTTTATTAGTAATTTTGTTGCAATAAATCATTAGTTTTTTAATCGTCTTTTAACATCATCTCTTTATTTTTTTAATGTTATGATAATTTACATAAATATGAGATTAGAAATGATATAGTCATATTTATTATATCAAAATAATTTTTTTTAAAAATTCAAGTCAAAATTTATTTAAAAAATATTAATATTTTTATTCTTATTTTATTTTATCATACTATTATTTAATGTAATAATAATTTAATTAAAATAAGTATATTTAATAAGGTTAGGTTTAGTTTCCTATGTCCTAGTTTCCTGTGTCGGTAAATTTGAAATAGATATTTCATTTGTGCACATATGGATTGCAATTAAATATTTTATTTAAAATTTTATTTTAAAATTATAAAATTATATATTACATATTATATATTATATATTTATTATAACAATATCTCATACACAAATATGTATTTATAATATTACATAATTTATAATATATCGTAACTTTTAAAATACTATTTACATAATTCGTTATAAATATTCGAAATTTTTAATTTATTAATAATATAAAACAAAAAAATATATATTTTTTGTTTCTATCTATAATTGATTTAATACAATTACTTAACTAAACATTTATTTAAAACTTGTAATTCTGATAAATTCTATATTTTTTAAAAAAATTAATATTTATTTTATTTATATTATTTTATACATATATTTGTTATTTTATTATTACATATTTTTTAAAAACTAATATTTAGTGATGTAGTTATAATAATATTAAAAAATAAAATTATCATTAATTTTTTTATATTTTTTTTCATTAAATATTTTTTTATTCATTAAATAAAAAGAATTTAGTATAAAATTTGTTTTATGTATTGTATAAATATTGTAATTGTTTTCATATTTAAGAATACGTCCCTGGCAATACTTTTTTCGATACTAACGACGCCATCATTGGACGACGGAATGTATTGTTAAATCGCTATCCAGTCACAGTTTATCAGCCGAGCTGTAACGTAAAAGAGAACGGAGGTGCACATTTTCGAGCAAACGCTGTGTCTACTCCATTCACCCCAAATCTTATTGTGATATCTGTCCATAATTTTTCCAATAAATTCATTTCAAATAAAAAATTTAAAACGAGTTAAAGTTAAGTGTTAAAGTGTGATTATCACATTTAGAGCATATACATTATTGATTGACCACACGAATCTCTTTTAAGAGATTGTGGAATTGTAAAAGGTCAAAACTTGAAATTATTGAAAATGGCGGATAAATTATACTACCCCAATCCAGAATTAGTGAAAAAAGCACACTGTAATAGCTTCGAACAATATAAAAGGATGCATGAGAAGTGAGTAGTTTATCTGAAATAGGGTAGATTCTGTAAAGCTTAGTCGGTATAGGAGGGATAACACATCTACCATCGATGTAACTTTTGACATCTCATGAATAATATTTTTCATCCCCTTTCTGTCAACTTCATTATATACTTTTACTTTTCACTTGTAATGTTTATCAAATCAATTTTAAAATTCTGCTAGTATTTTATAAAATTTTTTTTAAAACTTAAAATTAACGCAAATTAATAACATTGACCAAAAATTAGAAGTTTATTATAAAAGAAATCTTATCTTATAAAATAAAATTTTATTTTCAAAATCATTTGTTAAAATTTTTAATTAAAAATTATTGACAATTTGTTGAAGGAAAATTTAATCTCAATATTGATCTTGATTCGTAATAATTTTTTTTAAGACTTACGTAATTAAATGTGGCTGTGTTAGAATTACCGAGGAGAAAAAAAATAAATATTGATTGATAAAAATGTGCTTTAATTGTACAAAATATCAAATATATTTATTAAATGTATCCTTTTTATATAGATTAAAAATTTAAGAAAAATTAATTCTAAGAATAATAGATTTAAATAATTTAATAAATAATTTAATAGATTTTAAATAGACTTAAATCATCTTTTTAATTAAATTTCTTATTTTAAAATGACTTTTTAAAAATTATAAAAATATTAACAAGATATATAATATATATGCTTTGATTTATTATTATTTGAATATAAGTATAATATTCCATTAATTTTTTTATTAATTTCACTTAATTTATATAAAGAATATATAAATCATTTAATATCTTATAGTTTTTAATAATAAGTAATTAATAAATTATAGTTTATAAAATTTTTTTTAATTATCAAAAATTTCAAAAATTATTAAAAATAATATATGTTAAAGAAAAGTTATTCCATTATTAATCTTATTAGATTGCATATGCGTTTTAAATATGACTGATTTTTTGCAAATTTTAATTATTTTAATAGTATGATGTACATCATGAAAATAGAACAATGATATTGATTCTTATAACAATTTGCTATGAAATAATTTCTATTCATCTTCTAATTTAGATGAAAGAACTTCTAGAAGTTTATGAAATAAAAAAATGTTTAACTTTCGTGTTTATAGAAAAAATGTCTCCAAACTGTATTACATTTAACTATAATATTTCAATAAAATAAAATTATTATGCTGCTTCATTTGATTATTGCAGTAATAACTGAATCTTTAATTTATATAATATTATTCTTATCTTTAGTATTAGATTTTTTTTTGACTCTTTCATATATTTCTTCTGAAATGAATAGTTCTTTTATAATGTATTAATATATTTCTTTACATTTATATTTATATCTTTTAGTTATAGTCAACATTTAGTTGTAATTATTATATGCAGAATTTTACTTTTTTTTTTTAATAAATTTAATTACAAATAAATTTTGATCAAACTCGAAATAAATATCATATGTAAAATGCTATTTAACTCAATATAATCATCAAAATATTTAAAATAATATTAAAGATAATTAAAACAAATAAATGTATAAAATTTAATATTACATTAATATAATTATCAATATAACTTAATATGTTATATATTATTATTATATGTTATATGTTATATAATTTTAGATTTATTTAAATTTTTTATTTTTATTTTTGTTTCTTTTTTCTGAGTTATTTCTATTTATTTTAATCTTATATTTAATCTAAATTATTTTAATTAATTTAATTTTAAGTATTAAAAATATTTAAAAGATAATTTTCAATTTAAAAGATGTTAAAAATTTATATATATTATTTTTATTAGAATTAAAATATTAAAAATAATAATATAGATAAAATAATAATATAGATAAAATAATAATATAAATAAAATAATAATATAAAATTATATTATTGTTATTCAGATCAAACGTATTTTTATATATAAAAGAATATTTTTTTAATTATATTAAAAAAAAATTCTTTTGAAATTATATAATTTTTTGTTTTTTAGATCTGTAAAAAATCCAACAGAATTCTGGAATGAAATTGCAAAACAGTTTTATTGGGAAACACCAGCATTGGAAAACAAATTCTTCTCATACAACTTCGATCTAAACAAAGGAGATATTTTCATAAAATGGATGGAAGGTGCTTCGACAAATATAAGCTATAATCTTTTGGATAAAAATGTGAAAAGTGGAAACGGCGAAAAAATTGCATTCTATTGGTAAAATAACGCACTTTTTTTCTTATTTATCATTTATATATATCATTCGATGCCCATTGCAAAATTTTAAATTATTATGTAATTAACAATATACTCAATTAATTGGAATATCTAATAAAAAAAAATCCAAAACAGTAAAAAATTATAAAAATAATTATAATAAAAATAGTTAATAAATATATTTCATTTTCTATTAAAAATTATTGTTAAATTATTTCAACATTATTTGATTGAATTTTGTTTTATATCTAATATGATAAAATTTTAAAATAATCAATAATAATTTATAATTCAATTAAAATAATTAATATATTTAAGAATAATGAATATAATAGCATAAAATATAAGTAAATAATAAATAATATAATAACATAATTTTTATGTATACAATAAACAATATATTACATATATATTATATTTATTTTTATATATTTATATAAAAAAATTTTATATTATTCTATAAATTTATTCCAAATTTTATTCTATAAATTTTATTCCAAATTTTTTTTTTAAAATTTCAAAGGAAATTTATATTTAAAAATTTATGTAAAAATGAATATCTTATTTTGTTAGCAAAAACTATTAAAAATGTTTTAATTCATTGATATTATTTCTAATTTAGTGAAAAAAAATTAATTATGCTATTTATACGATATGAAAAATATTTAAAAGGTTCACGAATATTATAAATTTTATAAAAATCTTAATATATAAAAGTGATTTTCTGAATTAAGATAAAAATAGGATATTGAGAAGTTTATTTTATATATATATGTTTTATATTATTCATTATTAATTGAAATATGATACATAAAAAAATTATTTCCTTTTTTTTTATTTTAAATAATCATTTTTCATTTAAATACTCATTCACAATTGATTATTTAAAATTACTTTACCATGAAAAAATATTTCTTTTATGTTTATAATTATTAAATTAATTTTTCTATTAAAATATAAAAATTCCACAAGTTAAATATTTAATATATTTTATTTATTTAATATATTTGATATTTATTATTATTTAATATAAAATAAACATCTATGATAAAATTTTTAAAATCTGTTTAACTCTATTATTATTTATAGTTAAAAAAATTAGAATCTGTTAGAATTAACTAATATCTATATGTATTGAAAGATTATAAAGCATTACACATATATATTTTATGTTTATTACGTTCATTAGGGATTGTCATTTGATTTGTAATGAACTCTTTGTGAATTAAATCGTTTAAATATCATTATTTAATATCATTATTTCCGTTTGGACAGTACTATTTTCAGTGATTCATTGCTATGCAAAATATACTGTCGTTTATAGACGCAAGTCATTCAAGTTGCATAAATGATACAATCTTTTCCTTACTTCATTAGTAGTGTTACACATTATATTTGAATATGATTTGAAAAATGTCGATGAAATTATTAAATGAAATTGCAAACTTTTATAGCATTCTTTTTTTATTTATATATTCTTTTCATTTAGGTCATTTAACTATTTCAGAATAAAATCTTTCTTTTATTAGAGAAATATGATAAAATTAAAAAATCATAATTTTTATAATATGAATATAATAATATTTTAATTTTAACTTAATGTTAATTCTTATAATATATTAATTCTAATCATAAATTCTATATATATAATTAATTTTTGTTTATGAATAATAAAAAAAATTATGTTTGTTATTATATTTATTTATTTCTCTGATAATTTTTTTCTTAAATTAATCTTTTTGATTGTTGAATTATAAATATATATAAGATGTTCCAAAAATATGAGAATCTGTTATTTGGAGATCCTTGAAATAATTTCAAGCAACATTTTTCTTTGCAAAAACTTCCATTACAGCTTTGTTAACAAATTATTAAAACATATCAATCGAACATAAACAAATCCAAGCAACATATCTTTAAAAAAATATGTTGAATATTATAATTTATTCATTTATTTAATTATAGTTTATTGGTAATTCGATATAATAATTTTTTATTGATAAAAAAATATTTGTTATATTTAACATATTTTCTTTAAAATATGTTGGATTTATTCATGCTTGATCGACAACGCGTAGCTAATGCTATTATTGCAGTTTGATTAAGTTATGTGCTAGCTGATAGTATTTCTCGTTAATAACTCATTAATTAATAAAAGTTTTTTGCAAAGAAAAATTTTGCTTAAAATTATTTTGAATCTCCACGAATGTTCTTATATTTTTGGGACATTCTTTTCTTTTTCATCCCCTTTCTGTCAACTTCATTATATACTTTTACTTTTCACTTGTAATGTTTATCAAATCAATTTTAAAATTCTGCTAGTATTTTATAAAATTTTTTTTAAAACTTAAAATTAACGCAAATTAATAACATTGACCAAAAATTAGAAGTTTATTATAAAAGAAATCTTATCTTATAAAATAAAATTTTAGGATATATAATAATAAGATATAAGATATAGAATAAGAAGTATATAATAAATAGTAGTTCATAAAAAATATAATATAAGATTTATTGAGTCATTAAAACATAAATATAATTATATTATAAATATTATATATTATATATTATATATATGATGCTCAATCCAATCAAAATTGTAAATCTTATTTAAAATTTTTCTGAAATAAAAATTTTAAGAATATAATAGGTGTTATATGTAGTAATTTAAATGTTAAAATATTAAAGTAATTTTTTTTATTAAAATAGTATAATTAAAATAATATTTTATTAAAATAATATTTATTATTCTTATTATATATATATATATATATATATATATAAGATAAGCAATAAAATATGTATTTTTTTATAATATTTCATTCTAATATCATTTTTATATTTTTATAATTTCATTTAACATTTTTAATTGTTTTGCTTCAATATAAATAAAAATAAACGTGACGAAAAAAAAATATTTATTTAGTTCAAAAATTATATTCATTTAAAATATATACATAGTCGGATGAATAATACAATCGGATAGCAAAAAATTTTAGATGTAAAAATAATGCAAAAAAAGATATAATATTATATAAACAAAAAATTATTCTATATTTTTTATTTATTTTTGTATATATAATAATATCTTATTTTATTTTATATTATTTTATTTTTAATATCAGTAATTCATTAATAATTCATATTTAATCAGAACTTAGTTAAAATCTTTTGAATTTGACTTTTTCAAACTTGATTTTTAAAAAAAGAAAAAATTGAAATCAATTAAAAAAATATTATTCTTTTCTTTTAATTTAATTTTGCAATTAGAATTTTTTCTTACTCGAATCTATTACTGATTTTCATAAAAAAACATTATTCTAGATATCTTAATCTTTTTTTGTTTTGATCAAATTATTAAATATTTTACCTCTTTTTACTTTGATCAAACTATTTCATTATACTTTTATTTAAAGTAAGAATATTATATAAGTTATTTGAATGTTACTAAAATATTTAAAAAAAAACATGAAGTATTCTAAATATATTCTAAAAAAATGATAATGAATCTGCTTATTATAATATAAGAAAAATGATATTAATAATAAAAATCATTTATTCGTTAATATTATATTATATTATTATATTAATATTATATAATATTATATTATAATATTGACATAATTATTAATATTAAATATACATGTGTTAATAGATATTGTTACAATATAATAATTTTTTTCAATAAAATAAAATATTTCAGTAAGGATGTAGTTTAAAAGTTTGTTTATTTGGAAATAAATTTTTCGAAGTATGAAATAATTCTATTTCATAGCGTTAGTTTATAGCAAAAAGAGATAATTTGATTGTAACATATTTGGAAAATATTTTTAAAATTCATAAGACACATCTATTATTTAGTATAAAGTTTTTAATATAAAATGTGAAAAATTAATTAAAATTAATAAAAATTATTCTCTTTATATTATATTTTTATTATAACTTTTTAAGAAAGCTTTAAAATAAACATAGGGCATTCCTAATATTTTCTTTTTATACGTATGGAATATATTAATAAATATTTCTCGAAAAGTCAGTAATAGTCTATAACACACAATAATTATAAAAAATACGTATATATTCAATACCATATATTTATAATTTCATATTTAATATTGACTATTTTTTATACATGTATCACGAGTCATTAATTTTCTAGTTCTTTTCTTGAAAAGAAGACAGAAGCTAAAAATTGATTGTGAAATCTTATGCCTCTAAATCTGTATATCATACAGTTGATGAATGTATCCGACAATCATTATCTTTATTCAACTATTTTTCTGTCATACGATGCCTTCTTATTCGTTCAAAATTTGGCATATGTTTAGCGATCGTATTCTGATTGGTTTTGCACACGTGGTACGATCATGTTAATCCACGTGATTAGGTAATATGACTCTATATCTATTAAAACTTGTTTAATAAGTTACTATTAAAATCAAAGTTCGCGTGATAAATTTCGAATATGATTACATAATATGAAAATGTGAGAATTTTAAGATTTTCGTATAATAATTTTTATAATATTTTTTATTTTTTATTTTTATTTTTATATTTTATTTTTTATAATATTAAATGATAGATAAAAAATTATATATATATTATAATTATATTAATATATGTATATTTATATTAATAGATGTATTCAAAATATATATTATATATTTTATTATATATGTATAATGGTCAACATAGATTTTGTCATTTATAATTATAAATTTTCTTTATTATAGCAATAATTATAAAACTTCTCTTTAAAAACTTTATAAATATAATTACAAAATATCCTAGATTTCTTTTTTAACTTTATCAATATGTCATAAAAATATCAATATATATATACATAAAAATAATATTAATATATATATACATAAATTACTTTATACAATACAATATATATATAAAAATAATATTAAAATATTATGTAATAAAAAATCAATAAACATTTTATTAAAAATTTGTAATATAAACATATGAAATATTAAAAATATTACTTCTCTGAGTTTAATAAGAGGCAAAAGATATTTAATTAATTTATTATTTATAATATTATTTAATTTATGTTTTCTATTGATGTAAATCGATACAAGTTTTTTATTGAATAATTAAAATAAGTATAATAATAAAACCATTTCAAAATTAAAATATAAAATATTTGAAAATTTTATTTTTTATATTTAATATTTTTATATTTTATATTTACTTATTAAAAATTAAATTTATTTAAAAAAATATTCATTATCAATTTTGATGATTTTTGAATATATTGTAAAGATCAATATTCTGATCAACTTTTTTTTTTACATAAAAAATGTGATTTTATTTTCCAAAATATTTTTAAAAAAAAATATTGGTATATAATATATAATATATAAAATTCTTCTATATATAGTAATATATCTATAACAAAAAATATATTAATATGTAACTACCATTTATTAATTTATTTATATAAACACATTATATAGCTGATATTTAAATGTATAATATTGTATAATATGAACTAATATTATTATAGTAGATAGTATATAGTGTTTTAAAAATATAGGAATATCCGTTAATTGAAGATTTTTAAAGTAATTTTAAGCAACATTTTTCTTTACAAAAATATTCGTTATAGCTTTATTAACAAATTAACATTAAAATAACATTAATTAATGTTTATTAATAAAAATCATTGGTCAATCAAGGACCACGTAGCCTAGTCAAAATGGTTGGTTATATGCCACCGACCAAGAAAGAATATTATATGAAAGTATTTGAATATAAGATATAGTTTTTATCGATAGAAAATTATATCAAACTATATGAAACTATAACTAACAATGAATAATTTATAACATATCTATTATATTTATAATATATCTATAATAATATCTATTATTATAGTTATCTATATATTCTATCTATGTATATTTATCCATATCGAATACGAAGATATTTCATAAATTCTTTGCATACGAAAATAAAATATAAAATAAATCTTGGACGATTGAAATTATAATAACCGATATATATTTTAGATATCGCCATAATGTTATTTAGTAATATAACATTTGACAGTCGCATATATTACGAATGTAAAGACGAAAATATTTTATATAATAACAACAATTCTTTTTTCAAATATATCTAAACTAAGATATTTTACTAAAACACTTTTTTTTTTTTTTGAGAAAAAAAAGTTTTCAAAATGTGAATTTTTATAATATATTTAAAAATTATCAAAATCGTCGATGAATATCTTTCTTAACAAGTTCATGTTATATTTTTGTTATAACTTCTTTTATGAATTTTATATTATCTGGAATTTTAATTTTTTTTTATCTCTAAAATATATTGACAAAGATTCGGATTCCTAATTCTTATTTTAAATATTTTAGATTTCTTATTTTCTAAATCATATTTTTTTTAAAGTTGCTTATATGTTAAATAATTTTTATGTTACTATGTATATGATATCGATAAAGATAAAAGAAAATATAATCCATAAAAAATTGATTTTCATAAAGATGAAAATAAAGAAAGATGATTATAACATCATATATAATATAATATATAAATTACATATATTTATTACATACTAATTTTTATAAATATATATATAAATTATAATTTAATATACTATATATATATATACATATATATATATATATATATATTATATATATACATATATATAATATTATTTATATAAAAGATGTTAATTCGAAGGATAATTTTGGAAATTCGATTTTAGAAGCTAAACTAAACACAAAAATTAATATATAAAAATATTAATTGAGGCTTATTTATTAACTTATAAGCTAATTAAAGTTAAACAAAACGAGACTGAAAGAAAGAGACAAGAAAGAGACAGGTCTCTTCGTTACTCTGTGTCTTCGTCTAATGAAACAAATCAAAAATAAATTAATTGATCAATGAATTAGCTGATAATTTTTTATGCCGACATTTTTGTAAATATAAAAATAATTAAAAGATATGTGTAATTTATATGTAGGAAAATACATTCAAATATATTCTTTCTAATTTGAAATTTTATAGAAAGTATTCTAATTTGGATTTCAGTAAATCAAATTATGATTCAACGATTCATCTATGATAAATATGTAACATGTTGAATTATAGTATAATAACCGAATGCAATAACTTGTATTTAGAGATAAGCTTTCGTTTAATAACAGTTATATGATAACAGTATATTGGATGTTTGCACAATATTATGTACATTCTATTAGATTAAAATTCCGAAATAGTTAATCATATATCTAAAATGAGCTATTATGATATATGATAATATTATCGTACGCTTAGCCGGTTTAGAGATTTTTATTTTAGTACAATCACATTTTTTAATGCAATTGTTTGTTATTAAATAAATCTTAACGAATGCATAAGAACTTCTTTCATAGTTTTGGTTTCTAAAATCGATTTTTTAAAGATTCTATATTTTTATAAACATGTATATAATTATGTAATTGTTTAATATACATTATATCAGATATATTATATTAAATCATTATATCAGATCTCGGCAGAATAATAGCTCGCTAATCACATGTGACTTTCTTTTTCATTCCTTACTCCTGAAAAGAAGATGGAATGGGATTAAAGATTTATATTATCATAAATGTATATTCACAGTCATGCGAAATAAAATATAGTAAAAAAATATAGAATAATTAATGCTGAGAAAACTATATTGATAATGGAAGAAATTTCCCAGATCTATATTACGTAATATATATATATATATATATATATTTTATATTAATATCTTAATATTTTATAAAATATTAACAAACATATCTGACATTTTTGAAAAATCGATTATAGAAATATATATAAAGGTTAAAATGAAACTAATTGAAGTTTATTTTTTAAATTATAATCTAATATTTTATTAAATAAATGAAAAATTTACAAAATTTGAAAAATAACTAATTACGAATTATGATTCAAATATATTAAATTATGCATAATTAATATCAATAAAATAAAATAAATTAAATTAAATTAAATTAAATTAAATTAAAATTTCAAAAATTAAGTTCAAATTATAAAATTATTTTTTTATTGAACTAAATTTAAGAATAATTAATTAACTTTTGTTTACATCTTTTCTTTCTATCATCAAAAATTGATTACATATGATAGTCGCCTGACTGATTTTTTTAATAATTTTATATATTAATTATATATTAATATATTATTTTTAATAATTTTATATTTTAATATATATTATAATATAATATATATAAATATTTGATGATAATCAATATCCGATTATGATCGGTCGATTAATAATCTAAAATTTTGTTTATAAACGTACTTTTAAATTGTTTTTGGAACACGCTAGAAACAGAATATAATTTTTTCATAATTAATTTCGAATTTGATATAAAATTTATAAGCCATAGAAACCATAAAACAACAATAAATAAATAAAGACAAATTAAAAACTTGTATAACAAAAGAATGCACAAAATATATAAAATCAATAGAGATTTTTTATAAAAAATAATTAATAATTCATAATATTAGTTTAAGAGAAATCATTAAATATAAAAAATATTCAATAAATTATTATATCAGAATTGTTATTTTTATTTCATAATTTAAATTAATAATTTAAATTAAAATATCCCAATAATTTTATGGTCAATTATAATTACATCATCTTATAATGATGTAACATCATTATATGAATTTAATATTTTATAATTATTTAATATGAATTGTTAAAAATGTTTCAATCAAATATTAAATTTTAAAAAAAAACTTAATCTGATATTATTATTATTTAAGATAGATTACTTATGATTTTTTTAATAAATAATAATATGAATATAAAGAATATTTTGCAGAAGAAAAATATTATTTTAAACAGTTAGAAATAGAAAAAATTAAAATTAAATTTTATAATATTTAATATGCATAATTTAGATATAATTTTACGTAATTTTATGCATTGATGCATCTAAAAAAATGCATTGCATCGTTTTTTTTAAAAAGAATTCTAAAATAGTAATGTTAAAAAAGAAAAAATAATTTAGATTGTAATAGTATATCCACTATTCAAATATTTGTTATAGCATAATCCATAATGTCTGATATAATTAAATTAATTTAAACTGAAATGATTTTTGAATCAATAAAGCAAAAATGTATTAATATTTTTTTGTATAAATTAAAAATTCAATTAATTCTATCAAAAATTTAAAAAAAAATTTTTAAAATTGAAAAAAAGTATATCAATAAAATATATATAATTATATAAAACTGCATAAAATAGATATATATTGTGTTTTATTGAATATCATTTCATTTTGATTTACAACATTTTGTTTATTTCTAATTGATTAAATATATATATTATATTTCTATTGTTTTATTGCTTACTTCTATTGATAAATATATATATTATTCCAGTTTCATAGAATAACTTATATATTTAAAATATAGGCTCTATAATTGTCTAAAAATTATTTAAAAATTGAAAATTTTATTACTTTATTTTAACGTAATTTTACGTTATTATTTTAACGTTATTTTTACGTATTAACGTAATATATTATTTTTTATACGTTATACGTTATTATTTTTTATAATATTCATTTTAATGGAAAAATTTCATTTTAATGTATTTTTTGAACTAGATAAGAGTTTTTATATAAAAAAAACATTGAAATTTTTAAACGAAATAAACCAAACTATCATTTATTATATATATTTTTTAAAATTCTTCAAAATATTATATTATAAAAAATAAAAGATTACAAGCTATGCATTCCTATACTATAGTCTTATAATATAATTTTATGATGAATTACTGATATACTATAAAAATAAACTTAACATAATAATCTTTTTTAATGCTCGTAATCTTAATTCTTGTGTAGATATTTCTTTTATTAAATTTTTTATATAATCTTTATGAATATTTTCAAAAGTCGATTTTAAGTTAAATAAAAAATCTATTTTTTCTTTCATTTATCTCATAAAACTTTAGAATTTAATGAATAATTTCGTTCTTGTTTTGATAAAATGTTTCAAATTGTAGTTTTAATAAAAAATGAATTCCTCATTCAAATCCATTTTTATTAAAAGACTTAAAATTTTTATTCATTATATTATTATATTTATTGATGTTCATAATTTCATGAACCTAATTTTATTTATATTTCAAAATATGAACTTAAAATTATCATATTTTATTGTTAAGATTAATAACGATTTTTTTATATCTAATTTTTTTTTTTTCGAACTTCTTTAAATTTCTTTTTTACTGATTGCAACGCAATATGATGAAATGCAATGGATATTTTATATAATATTATATGATATTACTTCTTATATTTTGGAGATATCCGGCGTTTTAATAAAAAAACATACAAGATATTTAAAAATCTCTATAAAAAGTTATATTAAATATAAAAATAAACAAAAAATAAAATTTTTAAAAACTAATTTTCAAGAAAGTTGAATATAAAAATTTAACGATTACTAACGATACTTCTCGATTATATATATAATTATAATCATAAGTAATTATTTTTTGATTATATATCTCTAATTTGAATTTTATCAAAATTTAAGGGATACAATTTTATTGTATACTTTACTTTTTATTTATTTTTATATATAAAATAATTTTATAGAATTAGAATTATTCAATTAGAATTAATAATTTTACTTATACTTGAAAAGTTTTTAATTTTGATAATATATATATAATAAATATATATATGTATAATTATAAATTATATTTATATATTATTATGTATAGAGTGTCTTTGCTAACTTAAGAACTATATTTAATAAATAAATTCGAATAATTATTATACATGAAAATTATAAGATATTAAATTTAAATGACTTCAAGGGATATAACTTATAAAATACACGCTTTTTTGTGAATGGAAATGAGATTTCCAGACCACTCTTTTTTAAATAGAACACTTACTTTTTATATCGCAAATCAATGTGAAAAAATATCAAATTATAAGAAGAATATATTAATCTTCACATGTTTGAAATATAATAGTTGATAACAAAAAAAATAAATGATTATCTTCAATCTGCAATAAATCCAGAGATCTAGAATTATATTTTACGTAATGATCTTTATATATTATATATTATATATATTTTATATATATTATATATATTATATATTTTTTATACACTCTATACATATAGATTTTATTTCTGAAGAATAATTAAATTTAAATATTTTCGAACATTGATAAGAAAAAATTTTTCTTTTATGTAATTATCATTTCTAACTTCTAATTATTGTTATATGCAATATAATAAATGTAACTATATAATAATAATATATTAAATATATATAACTATATATAATAAATTTAAAAAAACTGTGTAGGCTATTAGATAAAGTGTTTAAACTGAAGATTATAATAAATAAATTTTACAAAGTTCAGCTAATTTGATTAAATTATAATAATCTTAAATAATTGTTAAATGATATGAAAATATAAAGATAAGAAAAATGTGGAATTTAAATAGCTTCGAGGATCATATCTCAATGTATGTGCTTTTTTATAGATGGAGTTTTCAGAGATTTCAAGATCATAATTTTTTCAAATGAAATGACTTTGTATCGTAAATCAAAAGTATTAAATTTTGAATAAAAATGTGTTAAACTTAATAATCAATCTAAATCTAATACTTAACGAAATATTAACGAAATAATTTTTAATATGTGTTTATTATTTGAAAATTAAAGTGTTCAAACTAATATAATGCATTTACGAGTTTTGTTAAAATTATTATCATTTTATTAGAAACTTTTATAATAAATAAACAAAAATAATTATTTTTTACAAAATTTTATTTGGATAAAAATATTTTTATTAATCGTATTAAGAAGAAAAATATAATTTATTTAATATAATTTAAAATATACATTATTGATTATAGATAGATTAAAATAATTTAAAAATTGATAGAAAGATTGACATCACAGATTGACGATTTGCGAATATAGTATATTTAATGATAAGATAATTGGATCATACTTCTCATTGATGGATATTTAACAGGATATATATAAAATATATAAATTTTTTTACAGAGAAATTTTCTTATATTATTAGATTTGTTACAAAATATCAATTTATTAATATGATTTTAATATTATGGTTATCCTACCTATATTATCAAAAAATTACAAGTATTACAAAGATAATTTGTTAAAAATTGTTAATAATTTGTTAAAACGATGAATTCCATGGCCATTGCATTTATCAGATTTTATTTCGTTAGATTTTTTTGTGAGAAACATTAAAAAACAAAATATATTTTAATTCATTAATGACAAAAAAAATGTCAATATAAAAAATTCAAACAGTATATAGTACAACTAATTAAAAATGTTGTTTCTTCATTAAGAAATAGATTATGAAATAATAGTTCGAATAAGCACTGCTTATGTACTTTAATTTCCAGATAAATAATACGTATTAAAAAAATTATTTCATTAATATTTTGTCAACTACTAAGTTTATATGAAAATCAATAAATTCTTATTTAGAATTTGACACTCGTTGATTTATGATACGAAAAATTTTATTTCATTTAAAAAAATCAAAATAATCTTGAAATCTCTGAATATCTCTAAAAAAAGCACATACTTTATGAGATATCAAAGTTATTCTATATTTTACAATAAAATGATAAAATAATAAATTATAAAATAATAAAATGTGTTGTTTAATTTTTTTTGAAGTAATCATTATCTGCGGTACCTTGTAAAATCATCGGTTATATTCATCTTCTCGGTTAGATCACTGATTATTATTATTATATATAAGGAATTAACAAGGAATTAAAAATCTTCAATCTACAAATTCAAAAAATTTCAAAACTTTAGAGATATATAAATATATATTGCATTTTTTTTTTTTTTTGCTATCTAAATTTATTCTAAAATTTATTCTAAAATGGTAAAATTGAGCCATAAAAGATTAATTATTTTTTGATGTGATAATTCGCATAGTTTGTAAAGTATAAGAAAGAAAGTATAAGAAAAAGAGATAGAGAAAAATAGATAAAAGTTATTTTTTTTAATGAAGAATATCACTTAACAAAAAATTTATTAATTATTTATATAATTAGAAAAAAATTATAAATAAAAAAATTATAATTTTTTTCAATTTATTTTTTCATCTTAATAATCATATCTTAATAATGAATAATTACAAAACAATATAAAAAACATTTTTTTTTTTCAAATTCAAACTTTATTCTATTTTTTGTGATAATCTGGAAAAATTTTTTAAATATTGAAACAAGTCAATATAAGAAAATAAAATTGTTTAATGTATCTCATCATTATTAGAATTTTTTATTTTCAATATAATTATTTTATTTTTTCATAAAGTAAATGAGATCATGCATAAATATAATAAGCAATTTGATTATAATTAATTTATGTTATTTATATATTAAGTGTATAAATAAATTTTTTCCCCTTTTTTTTGCCAAATTCAAGATTTTATTACATAAATCAAATACGTTTCAATGTATTCACTCTTATCCTTTATAACTTTTTCCATCTGGTGGGTAAATTATAAACTCCATCGTTGAAGAATGACGATTGCTTGGTGATTATGAAGTCATCAATATATTTTCGTATATCTTCTTCCAAGTTGAAGTGCTTCCCGCCAATTAGTGTTGCAGACTTTGAAAAAGATGATAGTCTGATGGAGTCAGGTCTAAAAAATATATCGCATATGATAGGACTTTCCATCTTAACACATAAAGAAAGTAATTCATAATGAATGATTTCTCGGAAATCCCACTACATAGATAGCAAAATTTTTTTGCAATGCAAGTTTTACCATTGAAGACAATTCCCCAGGATTAACCCATAATTTTCGTCATTTGATTATCATTTAAGATTTATTTTTCATTGCCAGTAATAATTTTATGCAAAAAACTTTTTCTTTTATGCCGAAAACAAGACAGCAGAAATCTCGAGTCTGTTTTCCTTATTCATTTCACTTAATTCATGTGAGACTCATCGTTTTAACTTCTGAATTTTACCCAATTGTTTCAGTCAGATACTGCTTGTCTGGTGATTCCCAATCTTTTTGCCAATTCTTTTTATGTCTGAATCGGATTTTCGTTGAGCAATTCTTCTAACTCTCCATCATCAAACTTTCTCGATGTTTTTGAACGATTGTCATTTTCCAAATTAAAATTTCCAGCTTTAAATCTTTGGTACTACTTTTTGCATGTTCTGTAAGATACGGCATTCTCTCCCAATGCAACACAAACCATTTCAGTAGCTGATTCCACAGCTGATTTCCTAAGCTGGAATGCAAAAAGTAAGCAGTGATGCAAATGATACTTCTCACATGCTATATTGTTTGAAATTGTTGCATAGGACTGGAAACTCTTAGAGCGCTCATCATGTTTCTTTTTAAAAATAAAAGAACATTTTTTCATAGCACACGGGAAGTAATTCGAATTCAGATAGAAGTTATGATCGTAGAAAAAAAGGAAAAGAAACTTATTTGCTCACTTAATAATATCAAAATAATATATTTAAAAAAATATATATAGTATATAAATTATTCTCAATTAATGAAATTCATCAAAGAAATGTTTAAAACATAGAAATTTATTACACTATGTACATTATATGATGTACAGCATGATTATTATCCACAACAATGGAACATTGAGATAAATGTACGAAATCTTGTTTTGAAAAAGCCAAATCTATTGGACATTATTTGTATAAGTAAATACAATACATATACATATATATGTATAAGTAAGTACAATACAAGTACAATATATATTTTCGTGATGAAAATTGATTGAATAAAAGTATGAATAAAAGTATTATTAAAGTATTAAAGTATAATTACATTCTGTGCATGTAAATTAATATTGTAATTGTATAATGCTATAAAATCAGATAATTTTCGTATAAACTTTTTTCATATGCAGAAACTATATATATATATTTCAAATGATTGTATCATTCGTTTTCTTTAAGATTATAAATATTTTATTATGTTAATTAAATAGTATATTATTTTATATTATGGATATATCAGTCCAATGACAAAACAGAAATAAATTTGAATGAATTTTAAATATTCATTAAATAATTCTTTGGTTAACTTTTTAGATAAGAATATTATAAATATTCTATGATCGAAACATTATTTTATACGTGAAACAAAATTATCATTTTGTATATAAAATTCTTTTTCTTCCAGATTATCGTGAAACATAAATTTTTTATTAGATAATTCTCGTTAAAAAAACTTTTGTCTCAAAACTTTTTGTCTATCTCTTACAATTTGCGAGTTATAACTCAAAAAAATTTTCATGGATTTTGTTATTGTGATGAATGTGGATAATAAAACAAAATTGTATAAACCTCTATATCTATATATACATTACATATTTTGAAAGTTTTAAAATTTTTTAAATTTGCGAGTTATAAATCTTTTTTTGTAAATATATGATAAATAAATATAAATAACAAAATTATTAAATAATAAACATGTATAATTTTGTTTCAGGGAGGGAAATGATCCAGATGATTATTCACGATTAACATACAGAAAATTATTGGAAGAAGTATGCAGATGTGCAAATGTTTTGAAGTCGAAAGGAGTGACAAAAGGAGACCGTGTCGCCGTTTACATGCCTATGATTTTAGAATTACCTATCATCATGCTCGCATGTACCCGAATTGGGGCTATTCACAGTGTAGTGGTATATAATTTTTTTTATTAAATAATTATTGATGCTAATAAAAGTAAAAATGAAAAAATAATATAATGATTAGTTTTATTAAAAAAATTATAAATATATAAAATATATATTTTGTTTATATTTAAGTAACATTCCTTCATATAAGTTTATATTATTTTATTGAAAATAAATTAAATTATATACAAGTCATATAGATATATGTAATACATATACATATAAACAAAAGTTTTAAATAATATTTATTTTATATTTTATCAAATATATACAATAATAATAATACATTACTATTTTATTTTTATTATAATAAAATTATAACAAAATTTGTTTTGATGTTTCTTTATAAATATAGAAATTATTGGTATGACACAAAATAAAAAATATACATATATATATGTCTTAATATATATAATCTTATATAATATATATAAACCTAATCAAAATCGATATTTTTTAAATTTTTAATATTATACATATATTTAATTAGTTTGGTGGATACTCGGCGGATTCACTAGCAGAACGTATCTTGGATTCAAAATCGAAAATTTTGATTACGACTGATGGAGTATGGAGAGGCGAGAAACTTTTATTATTAAAGACTATTTGTAATGAGGCTTTGAATAAGGCTAAAAAGAATGGTCATGAGGTTGAATGTTGTATAGTAGTGTCACATCTAAAAAGATTAACTAATCCACAAAATGCTAAATCAGATATATTAGGTATGAAAAAAAATTTTTTTTATATAATGATCATTAATAATGATTAACATCATAAAAATCGAGATAGATATAACTAAAGATAATTAATATAAATAAAAAATATCACAGTTAAAATATTGTTCTTCTATTAAATTTTTTCAAGATTGAGAAATCATAATTTTTGCAGATGATTAAAATAAAAAAAAGAAAAAGAAAGAAGAAACAATAGAAAGTAATTTTTTTAAATTTATGCTAAAGGGAAAACAAATGGAGTGAACAGTAAAAATGATGGATATAACTACGACATTCCTCAAGTTGCATGGGACAATAATCGTGATGTTTGGTGGCACGACGAAATGGAAGAAGCTGAGAATAAATGTTATCCAGTTTGGATGAATGCAGAAGATCCACTCTTTATTCTATATACAAGGTAAACTTTCCAACAAAAGAGTGAGTAATTATTTATATACTTTATATTAGCATTTAATTAGAATTTTTTCAAGCATTTTTGACGATGTAAAAAATAAAATTTAAAAAAAAAATGGATTATACGATTACCTTAACTTTTTTTAAATGGTATCATAATATTCCAGTACTATAAATTCAATGATTTACTATTATATTGAGATAATGATACAAATTTAGATTTGATCAATATAACTATAATATTAATGAAAAATTATTTAATATTTCTTATTAAATCAAATCACATAATTAAATATAAGTAAATAGGTTTTTATATAAATAAATTTTTTGAAAATTTTTAATGTTTAAGTAAACATATATTGATCAGAAATTGAAAGTTTTGTTTCAAACATTTTTTTATTATATTATCGAAAATCCTTGAAAAATGTTTGTTAAACATAAACGGTATATATATATATATATATATATATATATATGCGCATGCGTGTGTGTATGTAAAGTATAATATACCTCGTATATGTATAATTTTGTATTGTTTTTCTTTATAGTGGTTCCACAGGAAAACCAAAAGGTGTCCTTCATACCACTGCTGGATATTTAATTTATGCAGCCACAACGTTTAAATATGTGTTTGATTATCACCCAGGCGATGTATATTGGTGCACAGCTGATATTGGTTGGATCACTGGTCATACTTATGTTGTATATGGTCCACTGGCAAATGGAGCTACTTCCATTATTGTAATTGTTTAATGATTTTTTTCGATTGAAAATTAATATAATTATTCATATTGCAATAATAAGTTGATAATAATAAATTTATGATTTTTAGTTTGAAGGAACACCATTTTATCCAAAAAATGATCGATTCTGGACAATTATCGAAAAGTACAAAGTTACACAATTTTATACTGCGCCGACTGCAATTAGATCATTAATGAAATTTGGAGATGATTTGGTGAAAAAACATGATTTATCCTTTTTAAAGGTAAATTTGAATTAAAAAAAAAAAAAAAAGAGGAAGAAAAATAGGCATTTATAAGAATATATATTATATAGAATATAATCTTTATAGTATCGAAATTTTAAAATAATTTATTTTTTTAGGTTTTAGGTTCGGTTGGAGAGCCAATAAATACTGAAGCTTGGTTATGGTTTTACAATCTTATTGGTAATAGTAGATGCAGTATATCAGACACGTTTTGGCAAACAGAAACTGGAGGCCATGTAATCACCCCTCTTCCTGGTGCTACGCCAATGAAACCAGGTTCTGCAGTAAGTTTGTATCTTGAATTTCTTGTTATCAAACCTTGATAAATTATATAATTAATCCATTTAATATTATTCTTGCTAGACATTCCCATTCTTTGGCGTTTTGCCAGAAATTCTGGATGAAGATGGTCAATTAATCGAAGGTGAAGGTGAGGGATATCTTGTCTTTCGTCAACCTTGGCCGGGAATGATGCGATCTCTTTATGGAAATCATCAACGTTTTCAAAACACATATTTTGATAGATTTTATGGATACTATTGTACTGGAGATGGTGAGTTTTAATTTTAAATTCAGATGAATAAAAATTAATATGGAACAAAAAATTATTTAGCTAAAGGATTTCTGAAATTGAGACCAGCATATTTCGCATCTTTTCCTAGTTCCTCTTCAATCCTTAATATTTGATTATATTTGGCAGTTCTTTCGCTTCTACAAGGTGCTCCAGCTTTAAATTGCCCAGCAGATAATCCTACAGCTAAATCAGCTACAAAATTATCTTCTGTTTCTCCTTCACAAGCTGTTACAATATATCCCCAATTACTGATCCTGGCTATTTTTGCGCAATTGATTGTCTCAGTCACAGTTCCAATTTGTGATAATCTCAATATAAGAGAATTGGCCATTTGTCTTTCAATTGCTTCTTCAATTCTGTCGATATTCATTGCAGTTAAATCATCAGCAACGATTTGCATATCTTGATCAGCTAAAGTAAGCCAACCTTCCCAGTCTTCTTGATCGAATGGATCTTCAATTGAGACTACAGATGGAAATTCTGTAAAATACTCTAAGTAATGATCTTTTAATGCTTCTGCCTCCATATATTCGTCAGGATCAGATTCTTCTGTTTTAAATGCTAAATCGTATCCTCCTAGTAGAAAAAAGATATATTTATAAATGTCATTAGATATTTAATTCTTAAAATAATTTTTTTATTTTTTAAATATATACAAAATTCTATTAAATGTTATTAAATTATTATTAATATATAAAATATAAAATATTGTAATATATATTTTATAAATTTTAATTTTTAACTAAACCTTCTTTATAAAAAGCACTGGCTGCCATATCCAACGAAATTTTAATTCTTCCCTCGTAACCTGCATCTTTAATAGATTCATCTAACAATAATAAAGCTTCTCTATCTTCCTCAATTTCTAGAGGTGTAAATGCACCTTCATCGCTAACTGGAAGAGGTAATTGAATTTCTTGAGCAGTCGCAATCTTTTGTTCGAGTACTCTATACACTTCCATACCCATTTTCATAGCATCAGCAAAACTTTCAGCTCCTAATATATTTATAAAATATAATATATATATAAATATATATCATATTATATATATAAATATATAAATATATAAGGGAAGAAAAATAGGCATTTAGATAAAAATATATAATTATATCTTTATATTAATATTAATCTTTATATTAGTATCGAAATTTTAAAATAATTTATTCTTTAATATTGAAGCTTGGCTATGGTTTTACAAATATATATATTTAAATATATTAAAATATATTTAATTTTAAAAAAATAAGAATACCTATAGGTATAATCATAAATTCTTGACATGGTAATGTATTATTAGCATGTCTACCTCCACTAATCATATTAAAACTAGGAACGGGTACATAAAGATCTCCATTTTCAGCCAATTCTGCAATATATCTATATCATCCGAAAAATTAAGATATGAATATATTTTAAAGTTGATTATGCAATTTAATTTTTTATAAGATTCTATAAAAATTACCTATAAACTGGAAGTCCTTTTTTCGCAGCACCAGCTTTACAACAAGCTATAGAGACACCAAGAATTGCATTCGCGCCTAATTTTGATTTATTCTCAGTACCATCTAAACGATTTAATAAACTGTCTATTTCTGTTTGTTGACAAGCTTCCAATTTCGATTTCAAAAGTTGCGGTGCGATTATGTTATTGACCACATCAACGGCTCTGAATACTGAACGTCCATGATACATGGCTTCGTTTCCATCTCTTAATTCTTGTGCTTGATTAGGATTTGGTACTAGTACAGATGGCACCGAAGATCTTAATAATCCAACGTCTGTAATTACATCTACTTCTAAAGTTGGATCACCTCTAGAGTTAAAAATTTGACGTGCTTTAACCTTCTGAATAGGCATTTTATATATTCTTTCAAATTTGTTTATATATAATATTTATTTAAAATCTGTTAAGATATGAATTTTTATGAAGGAAGAAAGATTGGAAAGATTCTAATATAGTTGACGAAAATACATGATTACTACGGAAAATTTTTTAATGAAAATATAAATTGAACTATGGTTGTGGCCATTTTAAACAAAAACAGTTGAAATTTAACATATGCATATTTCTCCTTTTCAATTTTTTAATGTGAATTTAAATAGTTTCATTTTCCTTCCTCATAGAATGTAAAGAATTATTCTTTCTTTTTTTCTGAAATTAATATCTCACATATGGGTTTTATATTGGATTTTAGTTTTACATTCTATATATTTTTTTTCTATACATAAATAAGAGTACATTTTTTCTAATTTCAGGTGCCAGACGTGATGCAGATGGTTATTTCTGGATAACGGGTCGTATTGATGACATGTTAAATGTTTCTGGTCATCTTATGTCTACAGCAGAAGTAGAAAATATATTAACGGAACATTCTTCAGTAGCTGAAGCTGCAGCAGTTAGTAAACCTCATCCTATAAAAGGACAATGTCTTTATTGTTTTATTACTCCTAATGAAGGTGTTAAATTTGACAAAAAACTTCAAAATGATCTCAAAAATAAAGGTAATTATAAATATATAATAAAATATATAAATATAAATAAATACATGATTTAAAAAATCTTTATTCTGAAATTTCGTAAATTTTTAATAAAATTTTTTTATATGCAATATATAAATTATAAATGTAATATATTATGTATTTATTATAAAATTAGTAATTAAATTTATTAATTGAAATTAATAAAATTAATAATTTGAATATATCAATAGTACGAGAACAAATCGGTCCTTTTGCTCAACCGGATATTATTCAACTTGCTCCAGGATTACCAAAAACTCGATCAGGAAAAATTATGAGACGTGTACTTAGAAAAATCGCAGCAGGAGATAGAAATGTCGGCGATATATCAACATTAGCTGATGAAAACATTGTCAATACTCTTTTCGAGTTAAGGCCACAAATTTAAATCAAATTTAAATCAATGTAGCAATTTTCAATGAGAACATAGTAGTTTAGAAATAAATGATAATACATTTCCAATGATCGATAAATAATTGATATATGACTTTTAATTTATAATTCTTGCAAAAAGTAAATATGAGAAACACATATTAAAATTTAATGAAATGTATAATTTATCAAGAAAAAAAAGAAAAAATTTTTATTAATAAGAAAATAATTTAAACAATTTCTAAGAATAAGATATTTATTTTATATGTTAGGATCTTTTTTTTTTATTAATAATTATTTATAGTATTATTTATGAATTATTTCATAATGAATTATTATATAGTTGTATAAATATTGTACCAATATTATTTTTAACTGAATTTCATCGATATATATATTGTTCATTTGAAAGATAGTTTAATAAATTATCATTTGTATTATTTAAAAATGAAAAATTTATATAAAAGATTCAATTATTATTTTTTTATTAGTTTAAAATACAACTGGATGTTAAAATAATATTATAAATTTTACATAACTATAAAAAAAAGGTTAATCATGAAGTTATAAAATATTTTAGAATATTTATTAAAGAGTTGAAATTATGCTAAATCTATTTAAAATTTTTCCAAAAATCAATTATAATTGTATGTTAATTGTTGCATACTGGTCGATTTTCTAGCAGCAATATTTTATAAATATAAAAGCATATTAAAAATCGAAAGATGTGTAAGAAACAATTACTTTGTAATATGCTCTATGATGCATAATTTTTTAAATAATTTTAAATAATTTCTCTTCATTTTTACAAATAATGAAGTAACTTGAAAATTTGAAAATTTTACAAAAACATAAATTTTAATTATATATTATATTAATATTCCAAATTATTAAAAAATATTATAATATAAAAATTCAGTTTATCTTTAAAAATTTTTTTTAAATTATAACCACTTGTAAATCATTTTTAGATCTCATAAACTTATTTTTTAAAATTTTAAATGCCTGTAATATTCATATACGTTTTAATTATTTTTATTTCAAAATTATTAGTTTTTTTACAAAAAAATTTATCTACAATTGAAAGTAAAAGTGGAATTATGAAAGTATTGCAATTCATGTCATATTTAAAAAAATATTGTAAAAAAAGATCTGTAATTCTATTAGAAATAAGATTTTTAGTTAGTTCATCAATTCAATCCTTAATTTTTAATTTTTAAGAATATGTGAAATATATTTAAAAAAAAAAATTATGAAAATATAAAAACAAATTATTTAATTTAAAAAAAATTTTTTTATGACATGAAATAGAAAATTTAAATATACGCACGATTATTAACGCACTTTATAAAAAGAAAGTTTGCATTTTCTGTAATTTTTTAGAAGGCTGGTTTTATAATTGTTACATTGTATCTAAAGTGAGTTATATTGTATCTAATAGAGAAGTTGCCTTTTAATAAAGGCATGTCACATACATATCATTCCGGAACAAAGTAACTNTATATATATATATAAATTATACAAAATAATACAAAATTGAAATGTAAATATATTCATGTTAAAGAATAAGTAAATCTTTTCTATTATTTATCTGCCATTATTTATCTACTTCATATACATTTTTTAACCTAGATTTCATTAAATTTGCAAATAAATACATATAAAGTCGCCCGTAAATAACAAGAAAAAACTCATAATTATTATTATTTATATGAAATTATTCTATTAATTCATTCTTTTCATTTTTTCATGTATATTCAATTTTTTCTTTCAAATCATTTCGTTCAATTGAGAAAATATAAAATTTAAATTTATATTGCTAATATCGAAGAAAAATTTTGTACTCTGTCTGCAAAACACATTTTGTAAATAAAAAATTATAAAATTTATAAAATTTTAAAAATCATTTAAAAATAAATAAAGTATGAACAAATTTGTTATATTGTTTATATTATATTTTGTTTATTTTTTCATATATAATCATAATTATTTTGCATCATAATTCATGGAATTTAATTATTAAATGTAATAAACGATCAAATAATAATTCTTCTTCTAATTATTTTTTTAAATTTCATCTTTTAAACATATTATCAACTTTTTAGATTTAAAATCAAACAAAATAATAATTAAAAATTAATCTGATACTTTATCTATTTCCCTTATCTAATTCTATATTTTAAATATTTTAATTATGAAGGAATTATTATATATTATGAATAAATATTTCTGCAAAGTCCAGGGCGCCACTGTCGCTTTTATTTGTAATTCCGTAACGGAAAAATAGTTTTTAGAAGCAGCTGACAAGATGTTAAGGTTACGTCAGTTACAGTTAGACTCTAACCATTGTCATTGTGTATATGACGATATAGTTTGCACCGGTTTATGATTGAAGTGTAAATTTGTGCTTTTTTTTTTTATTACATATTTCAAATATTTTGACAAATCATGTCGAATACTGATAAATATTACACAGTCGTTCTTCGATTAGTATTAGAAGCTGGTTCGGTAAGTGATCTTTTTTTTTTTTGATGAAATTAAACAAATATTAGAGCAATTTATATTTTATTATATTTTATGTTTTGAATCTTGCTAACAAGCTTTATTGATTTTTATATTTCAATTAAATTTTTATTTAATAAATATATCTGTTTTACAGTATTTTTTTGCAGTATTCAAGAATGCAAAATATTGTATAATAAATAAATAATAATTTTAATAATTGTTTTAAAATCACTTCATATTCAATGTAATGTTAATTATGATGTGAAACTAATCAATGTATTGTTTTAATCTATTTTTCTAATGTAAATGAATATTTTACATAAAGTATTATATATTTTTTTTATCTAGGAAAAATATAATAGATAATATCATTGATTTATAGATATAAATATATTTATTTTCAAGGAAATTTATTGAACTGATAAAATTTTTATTATACACTACATATAATGATAATTCAATACATAATTTTCTATATATTCTATACATTTCTATACATAACCTATAATTATAATAATTTATTTTCTAATATTTATAGATCATAATTCAAAAAAATTAATTTATACAATGTAAAAATTTGAATATTAAATTAATTTCTAATATATAAAATATATTATTAAGAATTGAATAATTTAGCTATTATAAATAATAATATCATAAAATAATGATAAAAATAAATAATGATAAATAATGATAAATCAAATTTTTCAAAAATTTTTTTCTTAATTATTTAATAAAGTTTTTTTAAATATCTAACATTTTTGTAATACAAATTTTTTTTATAAAAATGAATGAATTAAATGAATTTATTCTTAGATAATTATTTATATAGAATTTTTTCAAATATATAATAGATAACACGTATTGATATAATAATTAATATAATTAATATAATTATCTTATAATAAATAAATAAACTTTTATAACAATTGTTATTTATCTAATATTATTTTGTTATTAATATTAATTAAATCTACTTGATGCAAAAATTATAATTATATTTCAATTGTGAATCTTATAGATTGTGAGGGAAAAAATTAATCAACCTAAGGATGCAATGACAAAATCCTGTGAAGTCGATCTTGTTACCGAATGGGATCAAAATGTCGAGAAATTATTAATGGAAGGAATATCTTCTAAATTTCCAGATCATAAGTATGTTTTATAATATATAAAATATTTAATAATTTCATCTTTTATTCATTCTTTTTAAAAAAAAATTAAATAAATAAATATTTTTATATATAATATATATGTGTTATATAATATTATATATATTTCAAATTATTCGAACTAATATTGAAAAATGTTTATGATATAAATTATACAAATTATAATATAAATATTAATATTTTTTAAATTCTTAAATTTAATTATTTAATCATTTAATTCTTTATATTCTAATATTACATTAATATATTTATTTTTAAAATATATGTATCAAATTTAATTCGAGATTAATATCTAAATTTTTTTTTATAAAAATTATATACAATATATTATACAATAGTTTAAATATAATTATTTGTAATTATATTACAAATAACTTATAATTTAAAATTTATATATTATAAATATATTATATATAAAAAATTATATTATAAAGAATAATAATAATAATAATAATAAGGTTTCTAGCAATTTTCTTTTATATTGTCTATAAAATAGATTTATATTATATAACTTATAAAACAAATTGCAGTCCAATCGAAATTTAGTTTATATGAATGACCGAATAACTTGATATAGAATTTACTTGATCAAAAGTTGTTTAATATAAACGTTTAATAAATATATACTATTTTAGCAAAATATATTAAAATGATAAATAATTTATATTGATTTAATATTAATAACAATTTTGATTTTAATATAATGAAATAAAAAATATATCAATATATCAATTTCATAATTTTCAGATAACGATTTAAAGATTAAGATTAAGATTAATGATTTAAGACTTTAGTAAAAGATTAATAAATTATGTAATAAAATAATTTATTTAATATTTGTAAATTCATAAAATCTTTTTTCTTTTGTAATTGTTCTATTCTAATATTTATTCAAAATCGATAAAAACATTATCGATGTGATATTATTATGATGATATTAAAATAATTTCAAATATTATATTAATATCCTTTTGATATTTTATTTGATTTATATTAATAATATATATATATATAATGAGATCTTAATTAACTAGTTTAGAAAATTATTATTGAATTTATTTTTCAATAGAGAACTAATTTCGCTTAAAATGATTATTCAATAATAATTTTCATTTTCAACCTATCCATTAATAAAAAAAATTTTCGATAATTAAAATATATAAATTTTTTTTAATTTTATTCTTAAATTCGCATCCCTCATACCAATTTTATAGTCTTCTTTTGAATTTCTATTTCTTTATAATCAATTCTTCCCATTAGGTTTTTTTTTATTATTTTTTGAGATAATTATTATTATAACTGATATATATATATATATATATAATTTTAATTAGAAGTAAATATTGAAAAGAGTTATAAAAGAAAAACTTTGTATTATAAAATGCATTTTTATTTCCTTCTAATTGGCCTTCTCTTTTTGGTTTTCATTTAAGTTGGTTAATCGAGTTTTCATTTCTTGCTTTATTTCAATCATTTCATAATTAGAAAGCATTTCGTTACATAGAATTTCATAGCTTATAGATCTATTTATTATATATAGGATTTTATTGCTTATTTATTTTATCATTTATAATTTTGTAATAAAACTGTAATTATTTGATTACAGTGACACACTATGTATTTTTAACTAAAAAAAAGAGAAAAAAGAAAAAGAAAGAAAGGAATATCCATAAACAACATCACAAGTAATCAATACTAAATTTTCGATTAATTTTTTTTATTTCGAATTTATTTTCCATTAAATCAAAGAGAGTAATAAATTCAATAGATTTATATTTGACCTTGTGTACTGAATCATTCAATATGCTATATTCTTTTTAAGCTCGTTATATGTTTAGATCATATCGTCAGTCACGAAAAGCCTCGTTAGATACACAAAACTTTCTATTCTAAATAAAATAGTTTCTTTAATTTTTTAAAGAATAAGAATATACAATTTTATTCAAAATGAGTTATTTTTAATTTAAAAAATTAGAAAGAAAACAAAAATAAATATTTGCATTTAATTTTATGAAAATTAAAAATTTTAAATTATAAATGTTTTTGTAACTTCTTTAGAAAATCAAAAAAATATTACAAAATTTTATAGTTGATAATACTTACAAAAAAATTTAATAATAATGAAAATATCGATTGTTATTATAAATATCGTAAATTATAGAAATATTATAGAATTAATTATAGAATAATAGAAAGGATGTATATATTTACAGATTTATTGGCGAAGAAACTAGTTCACTTGGTAATAAAATAGAACTTACAGAAGCACCGACATGGATCATTGATCCAATCGATGGCACGATGAATTTCGTGCATGGTTTGCCCCATACTTGTATATCAATCGCATTGCTTATTAATAAAATTATTGAAATTGGTATAATTTATAATCCAATTTTGGATCAACTTTTTACTGCCCGTAAAGGACAAGGTGCATTCCTAAATGGACGTCCTCTTCATGTCTCTGGACAGAAAGGTATAAAAATTCACTTGTCTTGTATTATAAATATTTAGAAATCATTTGTAATCTTATGTCTTAAAAGAAGAATAATTAAGAATATGTTTGATTATTTTAAATTATTTTAAATATATTTATTTATTTTAATTTATATTTATTTTGTTGTAAAAATATATAAATGTATTTTCAAAATTATTAATAAATTAAATATTTTTTTGTAGAATTACGTAAAGCTCTTATAATGATGGAAATGGGTACAAGTAGAGATCCAGAAAAAATGAAAATTGTATTGGAAAATGCGAATATTCTTGCTCCACATGTTCATGGGTAAAATACACTTTTAGTTAGTACATTTTTTTTTTTTTTTTTAATTTAAATTTATAATTTTGTTTTAAATATCTGTTATATTAGGATACGAGCTCTGGGATCTGCGGCTTTAAACATGTGTATGGTTGCTTTGGGTGGAGCGGATATTTCTTTCGAATTTGGTATTCATGCATGGGATGTTGCAGCTGGTGATATCATTGTAAGAGAAGCTGGTGGAGTATGCATAGATCCAGCAGGTAATTTTTATAATATTTGTAAATTAATAATCTATATTTTTTAAAATATTCTAAAATATTTTTTTGAAATTAGAATATTCATTAAGAAAATCTTCGTTTATTTTTAATATTAAATATTATTTAATTTAAATAATGTATTAAAACTTATAGTTCTATTTCTCTCTCTCTCTCTCTCTCTCTGTTTACGTGTATTTTATTTTTAGGTGGACCGTTTGACGTCATGAGCAGAAGAGTTTTATGTGCATCAACAATGGAATTGGCACAAAAATTAGCTAAAGTATTAGTTCAGTATTATCCCGAACGAGATTAAAAATTATCAAATTATCAAATATATAGAAAATCATAAAAAGATCTTCAAAAAGAGGCCTTGTTAAATGCATGAATTTCATACATATGATGTATATAAAAATCTATATTTCTTTTTTTTTGAATAAGATTTAATTTCGATCATAATATCAATCAATATTGATCAATAATAAATCCTGATGTTCTTGTTTTTAAGAATATTAAAGGTTTATAAATCAAAATAGATACAAACTTTCGAAAAATTATATCTATTTATTAAGTTATTTACATGAAAATTTTAAATAAAATTCACAATGTATAGAAAATAATTTTAAATTTATATTTATATTATAATACACATTTATATGTGACAAGTAGTAACGATACTATATAATGAAATCTACTATATAATAAAAAATATAATGAAAATTTATATATATATAATATAATATAATATAAATTATAAATATATATAAATTCTCCGATGCATACATATATATATATATGTGCAAATGTAAGATGATTTTTATTAAAATATAATGTGAAATAAATTTAACTGACATAAAAATATGTGATTTATTCCATATTATTTTATATATTTTATAAATAACTTATTTGTTGCATTGAAATTATTTTTCTTTTTTAGTAATTTAAAAGCTGAAAATCGTAAATATTATTATCATGCTTATTTAATATTATCTATACTTTTGATAATTTCAAAAAATTGAATCATGTTTTATGTATAAATACTTTACCTTTAAATACTTACAATTTCATTAATTTCAATGAAATGTCATGACAAACCTTCCTGTTGATATAAATCTATATTACATATTTGGTGATCTTCTCTGTGATAGGCAATTTAATACAGTTGTCAAGCTGCTTGCGGTCGAGAGAATCTCGCCCCGTTTTCCTTCATCTCTTCCATTGCCTCCCCTCCACACAGGGAGGGCTACAAGTGAAACATTACCAAATAGCCAATTAGAAAAATATGAATTAGTTTAAGTTTTTTTGTGTATTCATTTTATTTCTGTATTGAAATGTATCCATAACATCTAGTTTCCCCTTTTTATTATTTGAATTTAGCAAAATTTTTTCAATGTCTCTTATTATCAGAAAAAATTAAAATATTTTATATAATTTTAATATCTAACATATTATTCATCATTATTAAGAATATAATTTTATAGTTATGTATTAAAATATCGATTTAATAATTTATATCATATAATTTAAATATAATATAGTAAAATAAAATTGATTTTCTAAACAGTATAAGACATAAAAGATGATAATTAGAACAAATTGATTTTATTTTACGGTACAATTATGCACGTTTTGATTTCTAATGTTATATAGCTTAATGATTAATAGATATACTAAATATCCCATAAGGTAGTCCCCCATGAATACCTTGCAACGGGATCAGCGTTAAAAGCCCTTGAAAGGTCCACCCTCACTTATCGATGCTTTGAATCGAAGACTCATATCTGAAACATAAGCAATCTCGTACAATATTGTCATGTAAAAATTACATATACCATGAACCATTCAAACAGCATTGACGTTCTGTCGTAAATTATAAATAAATAATGCAATATAAAATGAAGGATAAAAATAAAAATTTACAAAGCTAAAATCGCAAACTATATAAATCTGTTGAAATAAATATGTTTTTATATTTGTGTATTAATATAAAGCATTAAACAATTTTCATTCTATGTAATGCAATTCAATATTTCTATTTCTTTTTTAATGCAAATATATATATATATATATATATATATATATTATTTTTTCATATTTTTTTACATCAATGTTAAATAAATGCAAATTGTCAGATTTGAAAATAATTATTTGTGATACTAACAATTCATGATGAAGTGTTAACAATATATTTTTCATCATTTCCTGAAATAACAACTTGTCTACCTATCGTTTTATTACGAAATAACAAAATGATTACAATTGATATTTTTTTTTCTTCTATTATATTATATACGATAATTGTTGATACGTGCATATTTTTTGTATGAAAATAGCACGCGATTAAGATTGAAAATATAAAATACAGGGCTTGTTTCTCATTCTGATAAGTATGCGTCGTTTTATTTCAACAACCTAATTACTATACAATTTGTTTTTTTTTTTAGTACAAGTTTCCTTGTTAATTAAACTTTGATGCCGATTTGCACAATGGCACAATGGCACAATGGCAGAAGAATAAAAAGTTCGTGATTTATACGATTAAATTCGTAGAGGTTTTACAATTTCGCAAACGGGATTTTTCATCGCGAATTAACGCATTATCATTTATTTGTAATATAATAATTTATTATGAATTGTTATTTGTAAAGAAAATCGCGCTTTAAAATTCGAAAAATTGATGAAAAGAAAAATATTATGTACCACCATTATGCTAAGTATCGATGGCCAGTTCATGCTGAAAGAGGCGGTCACTTTTCCCAGTTTTTCATTTTCGTCCACGGAAGAATATTGTATACCGCATATATCATCAAGCCTCTTCCTCTAGTATTCATCGTGTTGGATTTATTACTTTATAACTGCTGTGCACAAAGAAAGAAAAGAAATAAACCAAATCGTGGTTTTCATTTCAAACAAATTTACACGAAAAAATCATTACGCTCTCTGATACAGTACACTGTAGAATACAAACACGTTGTTTTTACAATCGTCGATAAATGCATCAATGGCGAACTCCAATATTTTATGCATCATTTTTATGTAGTGGTTTTTAATTAATATAAAGATATTGCACTCTATTGACCTGCAATAGTTATCATTAATTAAATAATACAGTTCAGATTGATAGAGTACAATATGTGATTCAAATAATTTTTCGTCCCATTATATATGTTTTCCTGTTTTATTCAGATGGAGTAAGTGAAATGTAAAATTTTGCACCGCCTCTTTCTGCTGAAACGGATATAGGACATTCGATATAAATAGACACCGCATTATGTTAGTAATGCTTTTATGATATACAACGAATCGTTAGCGGTGTCGTTTCAAACATTTTTCTGCAAAATTACGTCAAATTCTCCGATGTGGATGGACCCCGGACAGGGTTACCTAAATTTTTTCTTGTATAAATGGATGTGCCAGGGCATGATTCACAGTGATTCTTTTTCCTGCATCCAACATCAATGTTCGTTCCAAAAGATCCTTAAGTTGTCCAACTTTTCGACTTTGTTCTGGTGGCAAAGAATTTCCACCTAATTCTGCGCTTAGATCACGAGTAGCAGATAAAGTAGACATAACTACAACTTTTTCCTAAAAATTTATTATATATTAGCAATATTATCATTTATATATTTTTTTTTATTAATATACATCTTATCATTAAATCACTTACCACACAGCAAAACATCAAGATTGGAAAGAACAGTAGAAAGACGACTTACCCGCTCGGTGACTTTATCAACTTCATGATATAGGAAATTGCAGTTAGAGTCAAAATGTAGATCCTTGAATGAGCCTTTCCTAATCAGCTTATTAGGCATTTTGCCTTTCAAGTCCATGAAGAATTTCAACATTTGGTTGTTTGTTTTGCCCGAGAACATTATTTTTCCCGTATATAATTCATATATGGTACATCCCACAGACCACATATCAATGCCGAAATCATATGGTATACCAAGAACTAGAAAATGTCAATGTTAATTATATGACACATAGTAATTGTTATTAAATCTTTATGAAGATCTCCCCAATATAGGTTTGATCAATGTATTTGAGCTGCCATATAGAAACATTATTAAATTTTCAAAAAATAATGCAATAATAATTAACATACTGTACTCATACAAAATTTTGACGTTAATATACAATTCTAAATATTCAAATTGTACTGTATTTTCAAATTGTTTATATTATATTTTAAAGAACATGATTAAAAACTAATTTAATAAATAAGCTACAAATAAATAAAAATCAATTTTTTGAGTTATAATGTGAAATTTAAATTTAGAAAAATTAATTAAAATATAAAATTATAAACAATACGAGATTAATAAAATACATAAATATATAAATTATTACCAAAAAAAAAAAAAAAAATATCAATTACTTACTAATTTCAGGTGCTCGATAAAATCTTGATACCAAATATGGTGTTATCTCATTCTCATGAGCATGAGATGCTGATCCAAAATCGCATAATTTCAATACTAGCTTGCTTTCACTGACTAGAATGTTATCTGGTTTGATGTCAGCATGCAAAATATTTGCACGTTTTAATAATTTGAGTGCAAGGAAAAGTTGCTGCGTATACGATCTTACCGCTTTAACATGTAAACCAACGTCTTTTCCATATTTTTTTAAAACCTCGATAAATTTGTTTATGAATGAATGATAATATATAATAAATCAATGTGTAACATAATGAACAATATATGTATATATTTACCTCTCTTAAATTCATGGCTAGAGGTTCAAAAACCATACATAAATGATTCTTATGAAAGAAATGTCTAAATAATCTTAAACAATGAAATCTATCTTCAGGATCGGCGTCATTAAGTTTTCGAAGAATTTCTAATTCTTTAAGGCCAGTTTTGTGCCTAAAAGAAAGAAAAAAAAACTATGAATACATAAAGATTTTTAATATTTTAAAAATGTAATAATTTATTTACATTATTTCATTGTTTCTTATTATTTTTACAGCAACATCTAAATTGCCTCTAGCAGTGTCTCTAGCTCTTACAACATTACTAAATACACCTTGACCAGTATATCCATAAACAACATATCGAGAATCTAATGTTTCTCCCACACGTACTCTAAAATTAAGAAATAATATCTTAAATTTTCAAAAATATATAAAAATATATAAAAAATTATGAATATATTATAAAAATATTATAAAAATATTATAAAAATTACCGATAATATCCTTCTGCATCGTCCCAATTGTCTGTTAAACTTGGATTATCTGGTCCACCTTGTCGTTTTCCTTCAACTGTAGGACTCTGTAAATTTTATTATTAATGTTTAACATGTTTATTACATTTGAAGAAATAAGTGAAAAAAAAAAAAAAAAANTAATTAAAAAAAAAAAAAAAAAAAAAAAAAAAAGGAAATTAAAAAACATACATTAAAATCACCAATATTATCTGCCTCAGCAAACATGTCCCACTCATTCGATTTTTTCGAATTTTGTTTTTCTTCTTGTTTAATTTTTTCTGTTGATTTTATATCTTCATTTTTATTAATTTCTTCTGGTAGAACATCTTCAAATCTAGATTTTCTTTTTTTAATTTGTGGTGATTTTGGTTTCTCGGGCAATGGTGGAGTATGACTTTCTGAAGTAGATTCATTATTATTAGATGGAACTTCTATCGATTTCTGTGATACGTTTGATTGACTTTCAGAAGGTGGAGTTGCAGGAACAATATTAATATCAGTAGACATATTTGAATCTTCATTTGGACCACCTAACCTCTGAATAAAAATAAAAATTTATTTTTATTAGTTTGAAATATTAAATAAAAATAATTAATTAATTATTAATTAATAATTAAAGTCAATACACCTTTAGAAGTTCCTCCCTTTGTTTTCTTCTACGTTCGATAATAACTTCTTCATCTTCCTCTTCTTCAATATCAATATCTTTGATATCCTCTTCGCTTGATGTTTCTGAATGTTCTATTTTAAGTCCTTCTGATAAAGAATCTTTAAATTTATCATTACGTTCTCTTTTAGTAGTTTTTTCTTTATCTCTATCATGATCTCTATCTCTATGTTTATCTCTATCTCTTCTACTTCGAGAAAGTGATCTAGATCGTTTGTATCGATCATTTCGATCTCTATCCAATCTATTCCTAATAGGACTGCGAGATCTTCTTGTACTTCTTGAACGTTCCCTAATTCTGTCATGATTTCGACTATCTCGCCGATCATTATGATCACGACTATTTCTATTATCTCTAATCCGATCGCGATCAGTATAATGCTCTTTGCTGTCTCTTTTATCACGACTATGTCGATCTTTGCTGACAGGTCTATCTCGACTACGACGATCGCGACTAGTTGGTCGATCTTTACTGGTATGACGATCTCGACTAATATGTCTATCTCGACTAATATGTCGGTCTCGACTAATGTGACGATCTCGACTAATATGTCTATCACCACTTATATGTCGATCTCGACTATTTTGTCGTTCTCGATTTTCTAATCTATCGCGACTTTCGCGTCGAGATTTATCAGTTTTATCTAATGATTTGCATTCATTACGGGATCTGGAATTATAATGATCTGAATCTCGTCTTCGTTCTTCTTCTCTACAATTAAAAGTTTGAAATTCTGTATTGAAATTTAGATATTTTGCATTTAACTTACCTTTTATCTTGTTCTTTTTTACGTGATTCATCTTTTTTAATAGAATCTCTACGTTTATCATCTTCTAATCGCCTTTTACTATCTTCCTTTCGGGAATCTTCTCTGTGTCTATCATTTGGTTTCCGTATTTGTCTATCATCTTTTCTACTATCATCTCTTCTAGTTTCCTCTTTAGTACGAATTTTTTCTTCTTTTCTCCTTTCTAATTCTCTTCGTTTATCTTTATGTTCTTCCCGATTCTTACGATCCCTAGTCATATCTACTACTACACGTCTTTCGGGTTTTGCTATTTTTTTGCATTCTCTACTACCAGACTTACTCCTAGCTCGTTTTTTGGGAGGTATGTTGTCATTTTCACTATCATCTTCTACAAGTATAACATCAGGTGTTTCAGTGGTTTTTATTTCATCTTGATCTGGTTCTTTATCTTCTTTTTCAGATTCATCTGAAAGATATTGAACTAAACATGCTTGTAATCTCTCCTGTAAAAATATGAAGACAAACATTTATATTTATTTTTTATAAAAATTTTATTAAATATAAAATTTTACCTTTTGCTTCATTAATTCTTCAAGATCAATATCATCTTCAATAATCGTACAATCTACCTCATCTGAATCTAAATCTACTAATTTCTCATCTTCACTTTCTTCAGTAGAAACCACCTCTAATAAAGAACTCTTTACTTTGCCATTTATACCTAAATCTTTTTGAATTACACGTGATGTTTTATCATTCATTGATCCATTTTCAGTTTCCCTTTCTTTCTTAGGTCGTTTATGTTTCTTGTGTCTTTTCCTAAAATGAATTTAATGATATAGAAAATAATGTATTAGCAATTGCAAAAATTATACAAATTGCAAAGATTATACATACTTTTCTTGACGTTCTATTCTATTATCTTCTCTTTCAATTAATTTATCTTTCTTATGTTTATGATGTTTATGTTTTCTTTTCTTTTTCTTTCTTTGGTCAATCAACATATCGGATTCAGAATCTATAGTAACCATGTCTCTTTTAGACTCTATACATTCTAAATCTGATGTGCTAAAATATATTTAAGTAATTAATTATTGTATAATGAACATAACAAAAATTTATATATATAAATATTAATTTATAAATTAAAATATTACAAATAAACATAAAATTTTATTTCTTATATTAGAAATTTAAATACATATATAACTTCAATATAAGAAATCATTAATTTTAAAAATATTTTAATATTAATATGATATAATAATTATATTGTTTCGAATGAAATTAAATGAAATATCAAAATTATGAGAGGAAAAAATAGGTTAATTTTTTTCAATAAAATTGACTTAAAAATTATATCGTAAAAAAAATTTATTGCTAATAAATATTAAATAAATAAATTAATTCAACTATTATATAAACGATATCAAAAAAAGATATATTAAAAATATAATAAATTTATTTCGAAAATAAACAGATTAAATAGGTATATGCTATGTAAACAGACTACTTTTTTTTATATATATCATTTTAAATATTAAAAATAATTTTTCAATTTTGTAGAAAGGTGCAATGAAATTTCTGACTTACCCCATAATTATAGTTTATAAATTGTTGGTAAGAAAAAATTATAGAATTACTGCACAAAATAATTACACACACACATGAACTCATCAATGGGTCGCCATCTTATACATTCGATTATGTTATTTCGAGATATCTCGATCAAATGTTAAACGACAGACAGGATAGACGTAACATCATAGACAAAATAGATTTAAGAGGTTAAGGATAGACTAAGAAAGTTAAAGTTATAATATGATTGAATTTTTTGTTATTTCAATGGATGAAATATAAAATAGATATAATGTACAATGTATTTTTTCATCCATGCTCAAGATACAGAATAAATATAAAAATAAACTAATTATATTCAAAGTTTCATTATCATTTTCATATCATTCGCATCGTTACCAACAGAATCTAATTATATCAGAATTTTGGCGGAAATTAAAATACGAATCTGACATATGCTTTAAAATAATAAGAATTTCAATTGTCAAAGATTTAAAAAGATCAATTGTCTAAAATTATTTAACAAAATAGAAGAAAAGAAAACCATGTTAATGAAATTTTTAAAATTCTTTAATAATAATTATTATTAATAATTATTATTAATAATAATATAAATAATAATAATAAATATTAAGTAATCAACAATATTATTAAAAAAAATTCAAAGAATTTCATTAACATGGATTTCTCTTTTTCATTGCTATTCTGTCAAATAATTTTACAAAGAAGATTAGACAATCCGGAAATTCAAAAAATTATGAAACCTCGTGTAAAATAAATAATAAAAAAATCATTCTTAATACTATATAATACTATATAATAAAAAATAAACTTATTTTTTTTTAATGCAAACATTTTGGTTTTATAATGAAATAATCTTTTGGAAAAAATTCAAAATTTTCTTTTTCAGGAAATAGATATTTCAAGAACAATGAAAGATATCTAAAAAATTTTAAACAGAAGTTGTTTAAAATTTATTATGCTGCTTTATTATGTTTATTAAATTGCATATAAATTTTTTTTCACTCATGTCTCATCATTTAATTTGTTAAAATAGATTCATATTTATAATTTTGATTCAAAATAAATATTTAGAATCAAACTCCGTTGATAATAATGCGAGTCATAAAAATGATATTGAAACTTCTAAATTTTAAAAATTTGACACAAAAATACAATGCAACATTAATATTCTTATATCTAGTCTATGACTAAAAATTATGAAAATCCATAAAATGATTATTTTTCTACATATAGGGAATATATATTAATTTAAAAAATTCCTGAAATAATTTTAAGTAATTTTTCCTTTGTAAAAAATTTCGTTATTGCTTTGTTAACGAATTATTAATAACAAACATTAGTTAATTACATATAGTTGAAACATATTTTTAGAATATTTTGTGTATAATTTTTAGAATTTCCCTATCATTTTGTCACTTTCAATATTATTAATTGGGGATAATAGAATTATATTAGAAAATTAAAATTATATTTTAATATAAAATCACAAATAAAATATAAAACAAATTATTTTGTAAACGTAAACAAAATATAAAATTTCATATTAAAATGTATTTATCTTCATAAAGATATAAAAAAATAATTAACTAGAACCGTGATTTATCTCAAAAATATTATATTTTTAATTTCTTATATTTATTTATAATATATAATATATTAATGATATATCATAATATGATATATCATAATATATACCATAATGTTTATATAATAGATTATAATATATCATAAATCAATCGATTTTTTCAAATGTGATTATTTTATTCAATTGTATAAATTATTCTTTATCTAATTACATTTGAATTTTAATTAATTTATAATTAGTGAATTTAATTGTCTGATGCAATGTTTTTCAATGAATTATTATATATGTATAATAATACTGATATAGGAATACTAATTTCATTTATAAATATAAATATAAAATTTTGTCATATAATAAACTGCGAACAAAAGACATATAAATAAAAATAGTAACATAAACTTCGTAATTCTACTTCTTGCTATCTTTTTTTTTTTGCATTAAAATAGTAGAAAGTAATAGCAAAAAGTAATTACTGATTTCTTATTAGTGCAAATTATAATTTAAATGATATTTTATTCGATTTAATTACTTATGAATAGTATACAAATACGATTTTTGCAGTTAAAAAAGAAACTTGTCATATTCCTTTTATAAACATTGAAGAAATTGTTATAAAAGTAAAAATGCAGGATGATAATTTAAAGCGACTAAATGAAAAAATAAAAATATTTTGATAACAGATTGATAATAAAAAAATTTTTGATTTCAAAAAGAATAAATATATTGATTGAAAATAGATATTATGAATATTAAATTCCGATATAAAAGCTAAAAGAAAATATAATAAAGCTTAATAATAAATAAAGTTTCTAAGTTGAATTAAAAGATTTATATAGGAAGAAATTAAAATATATCACAAAACAAAATTTCATAAATTTATGAAAATCAAACAATTAAAAATATATTTTTTTTATTATAAGAACAATTTAAATTTAAAAATTAAAAATTAAAATTTTTTTCTATTTATTTAATTATATAAGTATAAGTTTATTTAACTATACAAGTAAAGAAAAATTTTTCAAATATATATCAGATAATATTATATATTGTAAATGCGTAAATTACAATATTTGAGAAAAAAAAATATTTTATAAAATGTATAAAATATGCTTTGATGTAACTATAAATATATTGGTATTTAGCGATAATTGAATATTTATAATTTAATTTATAATGTGATTTTATTAACTTTGGTTTCCTTAAGTTATATAAGTTTATAATAATGTGCATACCGTTAATTGAAGATTTTCCTTTTCCTTTTTTTTATTAATAAAAATTACATCGAATTATATCATAAACAATAAATAAACTATAATATTCAATATATTTTCTTATATATATATTATTTGGACTTGTTTGTTCTCGATTAGCAATACATAATCAATGTTATTATCGTGGCTCGAGTAGATTAATAAAGAAATAAAAAAAATTTTTGCAAAAGAAAATTGTTTAAAATTATATCAGAAATTTTCAGTCAACAAATATTCCCATATTTTTGAGATTCTGTATAACAATTTAAATCTTTGCAGTTATCTTTTATTACATTTATATTTTAATTTAACATTTATAATATCAATATGAACTAAGAAGCTAAATTATAGAGTAATAATATTAAGTAATATTTTATAAATTAAGTAATATTTTATAAATTGTAACCATTGTATCTCTACTGAAGTTTTTTTATGCCAAGATGAAAAATTTTTTTTATTAAAAAAAACTTTGAAAATATTTTTTGTTTTTATTTAAATTTTATTAAATTTTTTTTAAATTTTCGTTTATAATAAAATTTAAATTTAATAATTTACTCATTGATTGAACTAAATCCTAAAAAAGTTATTATTTTGATAATAACTAACGTAATATCAAGAAATTCATTATTTAAAATAATACATCCGGAAATGAACATAAATGTATTGAGATTAACTGATCGTTTTAAGTTTATATTACGGTTAAGACAAATACAAACCGAATAGACATAATTAAAACCACAAATTTTATTTTCATTTATGGCGAATGAAATAAGTATTTCTTTTTTTTAATTATAATATTGAGATTATAATATTAGAATAATTATTTAGTTTTTCTATAAGATAGTGTTTATTAGAATAACTTTATATTTATTTTACAACTGTATAACTCATTCTTTAAGAAGAATTAATTTTAAAATTTGTTTTAAGAATTAATTTTTAACGAGATTGTTTTTTTAATATAATGCATGTTACATAATGTTATTTTTAATATAATATAATGTTTTTCTAATAATATAAATTCAGTATTTTGAATTATTTCAAAACTTTCTAATTAGAATTTTTGTACTAAAAAATGCATGATACATATCTAAAAAAGTTAGTATTTCTTTTCTTCTTAATTTTTAGTGTTAGATTCATTAAATTATTGGACTATAATCTTCCTTTCCTAAAACTTGTTGGCTTAGAAAAATTAATGAAGTATATTTAGATTAATATTATTGGAATGTGTAGTTTTTGATTATAATATCAAAAACTTTACAAAGAAATGTAAAGTTGTAAGAAATCAGAAAGATCGAATTATTTTTTACTTTATTTATAAAATGGAAAATTTGTGGAAAATCATTATTTAAACTTATAACTTAAAAATATCTACTAAGAATATCTTGAATTTTATAAAAAAATGTTTTAATATTTTATAATTTATACCGTCCATATATGGAATTGATTTTATTATTTTTTTTTTCTTTGAATAGAATTTTCTAGAACAATGTTGAATTTAGTAATATCAAAGAAATTATTTTTATTAAAAATTTAAATTAAACATTTAATTTACTAATAGAAAATCTATAATTTGGATCTATTTTTTTTTTTTAAACATATTTCCGTTTGAATTTTAATTAAGTTTTCAATTGTTAAAGTTGTTTTGATTCATTTATTTTTAAAAATTATTTTTTACTTATTTAAAATGTAATTGTGACTTATATGAAAATTAATATTTTAACTTTAGCTTTTTCTTGAAATGTTCTTTTTTTCTTATTTTTAAAAATATTTTTAAATAGAGTAAAAATATTTTTTATAATTTATTAAATTATTAAAATTTTTTTTGAGTAATGCATGACAAGTTTTTTTAATTTTATTGCATTCAGAGTCCCATTAAAATACTGAATTTTTAAATTAGAAATAACATAATCTTTCTTTTTGGAATAAAATAAAATGTTTCAATAAGAATTCTAAAATTATAATATGATAATTATAATATTTATAATATGACTATATTTGCTTCTATTTAACTAAGAGAAATTCAGAATACGAAACTTAGATTTTTTGTTGATTCATTGTGTAAGAAAAAATTATGAACTTTAATGGAATTTTTAAATCTTTTCTTCATAGTGGAATTTTTAAATCTTTTCTTCAAATGGAATTCTAATTTTTTAATTCTAGATTAATTTTTAATTTCTAGATTTTTATTAATTCTAGATATGCATTAAAATTATTATTTATTGTGATATTGCGGAAAATAATGTCCTATTATGTTTGTTTCATTAATTTTATATAAAACATTGAATCATTTGGTGTTGTTAAATTTGTAATTTCTCAATAAACTATTTTCTTTTGTATAAATATAAAAATTTCTTCTCTTCTTGAATAAGTTCTATCTTTTTTGAATGACAACTTTTTTGAAAGTCAGAAAAATATTGAAAATTCTTATTAGGAAAATACATGATATATAAATAAAGATATCAACATTATTTGAAATAGTAAAAATTTCTTTTAATTACTATAATATATTTCTTTATTAATTAATTTGCTATTTATGATAAAAAGAATTTTATAAACAATTAAATAGATATCATTTGAGCTGGATCATTTGCATTTAATAGAAGATTTATTTGCATTGGAGTTCTCCAATTATTTATTTATTCTGTATGCGGTTTTTTAGCTATTCTATTAATAGTAATTTCAATTAATATTGATAATAGTGATAATATTGATAATAGTTAAGTTTGAGATATAATTCAATGCGATTATTTGTATATTTTAATGATGCGAATATGAACTTGATAATTTATATTTAATTATATCTAATAATTCTGTTATTTATATCTAATAGAAAATTTTATTTTTTTTTATTTATCTTTAAGTTTTCGATATTCTTATTTATTTTGTAGATAAAAATTAAATTGATATTTTGTCGATAATTATTTCTATATCCGATTTTATTATTTTTAAACAATATTTTTTATATTGATTAGTTTTGCAATATTTTTTGGAATTTATAATTTTTGTTGGTGTTAAATAAATTTTGCAGGAGAGTTCTTTTTGTAGGAAGAAGCATTAATTAATTCAAGTCATTTTTTTAAATGGCCATTTCTTAATTAATATTTTTGGAATTGATGTTAGAATTTAATGAGATATAGAACTTTATCAATTAAGAATTTTGCAAAGAAGATTCAATATTCTTACAATATTTAACTTTTCTTCCTTATATAAAAAATAAATTAATTTTTTAATAGATAATTTTTTAAGATATTCATGATTGTCGTAAATAATCATAAATCTTTCTATTTTTTCACATTGAATAAATTAGTCTGCAGAAACTTAAATGTGTATAAATGTGTATAAATTTCAGATTAATAATATTAGTTTTAATAAAAATGATTGAAAAAATCAAGTTGATATTGATTTTTCTGAGTTATTCTATAATGATTACGCAAAATCATAAGATATTAAGAATTATTTAGTTTTTGATATAAGCGGCTTATTTTCCAAACATGAGTTTTAATATTTACTTTGGTATGATTGTCAATTTAACATCAATTAGATTATTTTTTTTGCTGCTTAAATATAAGAAAATTTGATTCTGATCGAATGTTACTGGGACTAATTAATTTTACAAATGCTAAAATGTATTTTTAAGTCATAATTTAATTGTACCAAGATCTTTAGTTAGAAAGTGTATTTTTTAAATTATTTGAAAATAAGAAATTAAAAAAGTAATTTTTGTTTTACTGAATCCATGATTTGTGTTTTTTGATAAATATGTAGAGAAGGAATTGTTATAGTAGAAATTCTGTTATTTTAGTGTAACATTTAAAAGATTATTAATCAAAAAAACAATGAGAATAAAAACTCTTACATTTGTGGCAAAAAATCATAAAAATATAATATAATGCCAATATTACAATTACACAAATATACACTGAATTAACTCTTAAAAGAACTCTCAAATTAGAAATTCATTTCATTTCTTATTATAATTGCAAATATTACTTTATTATTTTTTAAATCTATAATATTTCATCAAAATTAATGTTAACCATTTGCTACTTTTTGTGTTCGCTACTTGTGAGTTTGATGTATCGGGAATTAAATATTAATATATTATAAGCTTTAAAAAGTCAATTCTAAAAGTCAAAACGAATATGAAAATTATTATTGTGTATATTATATACATTCTGAATAAGTTATTATTATATTTTTATTGTAAGATTATCTATAATCTATTATGATAATCCTTCATCAAATTTTAATTTAAATGTGGAATTCGGAGATAATAATGATTTTTTGATGTTTGAAATCTTGTGTATTATCTTTTTTAGCAATACGAACTACTTAGAAACGTATATCATTTATTCATATTATTGATTTTATACTATTGTATGTATTTTATTATTTTATTATTATAAATGCTGAGTATTGTGGAACATTTCTTCTCGAATTCATAAAAATAATTTTAATTGATGTTAATTAAAATTCGTCCATTACAATATTTATAAAATTTATCTAAAATTTTTTTATCGAAAATTTTTTACATATCAATTGTTAAAGAAATAAACTATTTCTTCTTTTCTGTTATATAATAATAATAAAATTGTGAGTTATATAAGAGTAGAGAAAGTTATTCATCATAAGAAAGATAAGTAGAGTTAGATAAAAAAAAAATTACGTACATATAATTTAACAAATTAACGAATTAAGAAATCTTAATCACATATACATAGTAAATTCGCAGATTAGTTATTAAGTGCAATAATAATTTTAATAAATGGAATTTGTATTGATCCTCTTCGGAGATAGGGTAGCTATAATGATGATCATATATTTATATTTTTAGTAATAATAATATTTTATTTATTAATTTTCATCATTCAATTATTTTAATAATAATAAATTTTATTTTTATATTGACAATTTATTGAATTTTTTAATAAAACAATATTATATAACAAAAATAATATTATATATATTATTTATTATATAGCACAGTTTTTCTAATATACATATATTAGCAAAAAATAACTTTATTTGCGAGTAATAAAATTTATGATTTTATTCAGAAAAATTTCTTATGTGGAATCTTTTCTCATTTTTATCGGTCATTGGCTTTAACAAAGAATCTGATAATCTGATATCTAATATAGAATATTTTTGAGAAAATATTTAAATAATATTTGAACTTATATATATTTTAAGATATTCTAATTTGATTAAAAATTAGCAATTTGATATCAATATCCAGGGATGACATATTCCAGATACGATTGATTCAATGTCGACCAATATTATCTTATGATCAAGAAAATTTATGATAAATATATAATTAATTCTTGATGATCATTGTATTTTTGTACAATTCTTTGTTTGAAATATTTTCTCAAATTTGCAAATACATAATAAACTGATCTCTATTGGTTGTTATTATTAAGAAACCGCGATTACTCTATTAACCTGTAAAAGAGATTTCTGAGTATTTTGGGTATTCTTATTAAAAAATAATAAAAATCAGATTAATTAATATTTCATTGTAAAGACATTGTCAGATATGATTAATAAATAGTTTTCTTTATACTTATGCATTATCTGATACTATAATTCATTATAATATTACGAGAGATTCAGATTTCGTATAAAGAAGCATATAGACATTGTAATATATAATCATATATAATATATATCATTGAGAAATTCATTTGTTATAAATATTCAGCTGACAATGAAAAATCATTCTATAGAACATCTATTTTATAGAGGTTATCGAGCTTCTATTCATCATTAACACTATTTTTATTATGGGCCTAAACAAACTTTTAAGTTTTCTAAAAATAAATCACTTTTTCTGAAAATTTAAAATGGTGTAAAAAATTTTTTCTATATATAATTTTTTATATAAGTTTTATATCTGGTTTTACATAGATATATTTAAATATATTTGAAAAATTTATTTATTTTTATCTTCTATTTTAAATAATTCTAAATTTTAAATAAACAATTACAATATTTTTATATAGATCTTTAATTTTTAACATGATTTTTTAACTAATGCATTGATTTTTACAATTTGCAATATCTTGTTACAGAAATAAATAACCAGATTTTTATTATATAAAAATCGTAAATAATGTACAGAGTGTTACAAAAATATTGGAATATCCGTAAACTGGAGATTGAAGTAATTTTAAACAATATTTTATTTTGCAAAAACTTTCGTTAACGGCTAACGAATTATTAACAAGAAATATTGGCCAATAGAATGCGTAACCTAGTCACGTACATATGTCGAAGAAAATGTATTGAATATTTCGTGATATAATAAGATATAATTTTTTATCGATAAAATATATATAATATATAATTCATATATTATATCTTATATTCATTATGACAAATATTATTTACATTTGTTTATGTTCGATCGGTGGCACATCAACGCTATTGTCACGGTTATTCTGTATTTATCTTCATATTTTATCTTTATATTTTTATTTTATATTTTTACATCTTTATATTTTATATATTCAAAGAATTCTGACTTTTATGGAACTAGTGAATATTTCTTCATTTCAAAAATTAACATTCTGCATGATTAGAGATTTAATTTTATTTCGTTTTTTATTTCAATATGCATTGATACGAATCACATTGCTTCATAGTTTGCTACAGTTGCAAATAGGTAAAACCTGCAAATGTTTCGTGTGCATCTTTCGAAAATATATTTTATATTTAATTGTTAATATTTAATAATCAACATGTCTAAAATATCATGAGATAATTTTTTTTTTTAATTTTTTTTTATTTACGTTTTTAATTTCTAGAAGATTTAATTTGTTAATATATCAATATTTTTTGATATATTAAAACTATCACATATTGTCTTTAAAATAAATATCTTTGGTAAATAATCTTTGTCAATCAATTTCCTTGTGAGATAAATGCAGTAAAGCATAATCTTTACTATTTTATCATTTTGATTTCGAGAACTTGAATATTAATCTTTTTCATGTATATTTTTTATGAATTAATTTATTTCGTTTATAATTCATTAATTTTTATTTTATTTCACTTTTATTTTACTCTTCCTTTTTTATTTAACAATTTTAAATTCACGAAATTAAGTTTATCGAATTAAAAAAATTTTAATTAATTAAAATTGTAATCTTTCCAATATCAAAATTAAATTCATTGTGCATACTCTTCCTGATTAAACAAAAAAATTAGAAATTTAATAAATTTTCAAAATTTAATTGAATTAGATTCTTTAAATTTTCTTCTAATATTTAATATTTAATAATAGAATTGATATTATTTAGATAAGTAATTTTTCTTTATTCTTTTAGTAATATTATATCTATATTATATTCTTATTTATATTCTATTTTTTTACGTAAATTCAATTTTGAACTTTATTATGAAATCAATCAAATTCATTATTAATTATATTAATTTATTTTTTTAAATTAAATTAAAATATTATACAGGATGTTCCTAAAATGTTGGAACATCCGTAAATTGAAGATTCCTAAATAATTTCAAAATAACATAATGTTAAACTCGTTTTCTTTGAGAAATGTTGCTTTGATTTATTCGTGTTCAATTAGCGGAACATTAGCCAATTCAAGCCAAAATTTTTGTTGCAGCCCGACTAGGCTATATGCTTCGTGTTTTTTTACTAATAATACGCTAATGTTTTTTGTTAATAACTCGTTAACAAAAATTTTAACAAAGAAAAATATTACTTGAAATTACTCTAAGAATTTTTAGTTTAGTATGGATATTTCAATATTTTTCGAACACCCTATATATTTTTATTATTAGAATCATTATTACTTTTATAATTCAATTTAGTTTTATTTTTTTAAAATATATAACATTTAAATTATTATAATCTTTTTCTGTTAAATTTTCCTATAATCATAAATTTTTTTCTAATAATTTCTTTCATTGAATAAATGATTATGATAGTATTATGATATTATGATATAATATTATGATAATATCATTAAAAAAATCTCACGAAAATCCCCTTATCGGAATATTTCATTTAATTTTTGGAACTTTTTTATTTCATTAATTCAAATTAATTTAAATTTAAATTCTTATAATAATTAGTTTTTTTTTTAATATGGTAAATAATTTTTAATATTTTTTTAATATGGTAAATAATTATTATTCATTTTTTATTATTATTTTTATTTATTTTATTATTTTATTTATTTTTTTTATTTTTAATATTTCTTAAGACATTATATTAATTTGACTGCAACAGAAAAAATGTACACTATAATATTATATAACACATTTATAAAATAATATATAATATACATTATATATAACTTATGCTATTATATTATATATATATATATATAATATGTATATAATTCTTCAAACATTATATAATTATTATTATTTATTATCATTTATTTATTATCATTTTATTGTCATTTATTTTCATCTAGTAGCGATTTAAGCAAAATATATGCGCATTGCATAATAATATATAAAAATGTATATAAAAATGTAGTAATAAAAATTAATTAAAATGATAGAAATAAATGAATTATAGATGAATTATATATGTTTCAAATATCAATTTTCTAAAAATATTCCACTATATTAATATTTTGTATAAATAATTTAACATAAAATCAAATAAGAAAATCATTATGTAATATAAACAATAATAATAGAACTAATAGCAAATAAAAAGCGCTTTATATAAATAGCTTATTACAAAATGTATAAAGATAACATTTTATAAAATTTATTTGTCTAACATAAAACTAAAATTATCTATCTATTACAAAATTAAAAATAAACAAATATAGATAAAATTTCTTTGATTTAAAACATAGAGTAAAATAAAACAGTATTTTATAATATTTTAGATAACAAACTAGATTTATAAAACATATTTATTGTGAAACATGTAGAAGATAACATCGAATGAATATAAATAATTTGTTATGAGATGTCAATAAAAATAATAAGAATATACCATTTTAAAATATAAGAGATTTTAAAATTTAAAATATAAGTATTGGATAAAACAGCATTTTATTATGTTTTTATACATGCAAATTATTATGTTTTGATACATGCAAATTGCTTTATTTTGAAATTTAACGAAAAATGAGATTAAATATAAATAATTAAAGAGCATAAATTCAATCATAATTAATTCGGATTTTAAAATCATATTCTAATGATTCTAATGATTTAAATCATAAACAAAATACGAATTCTTTGAAACTGTGAAAAAGACAGTGTATTTAAATAATAAATTTATTTTATATCTTTCTGTTAGAATTTGACAATATATATGAAAATTAAGATTATTGAAACTATTTTTCCGAAACATTAATTTTATCATTATAATAATTAATAATTAATTAAACATAATAAATTATTTATTTTTAATAATATGCAAGTACAAAATATTTCATTTAATTTGATCATTTCAAATAAATGCTAAAGAATAAGAACTTTATGAAAATTTGAAATTTAAATGACTTGGAATATATATATTTTATAAAGTACATGTTTTTTTTTGTGAGTAGAGATGTTCTGGAGATTTTCAAATCATCTTAATTTTTTTAAATGGAATGACTTATTTTTTATATCATAAATTAATAGAATATTAAATTCTGAATTAAATTTAATACTTATTCTAAATCAAATATTACGAGATATTAACAAAATAATTTTATTAATATATATTTATATCTAAAAGTTAAAGTAAGTATTTAACTGATGTCCTTCAATTTCAATATAATAATTTATTTCTTAATGAAAAAACAACATTTTTAAATTTTGTAAAGTAAATATATCACATATTTTTTGAATTTTTTGTTTGATATTTTCTTATGTCATGGATTATTATATTTTTTAATATAATATTTTTTAATTTTTTATATATATTTTTTATATAATTTTTTAATATATATTTTTTAATATATTTTAATAATTTTTATAAAAAAAAAGTTTAGTTGAATAAAATCTGATGAAAATAGCAGTATCATAAAAATTTTTCACAACGATTGATTTATTGAAAAAATGTTTTTGCAATGTTTATCATAATCCTTTTGTATAATATATAGGATAACCATCATAGTGAAATTACATTGATAAACAAATATTTTTTTTATGACAAAATTTATTAATATAAAAAAATTTTTTTATGAAAAAAATTTGTATATTTTCGTTTTGTCAAATATCCATCAATGAGAAATATCCACTTATTGTTGAATACATATAAATCATACCTTGATATTATATTGTCATTAGTGTTCACTTTGTTTAATGCTTTGATGCTATGTACACATTTTTAAATTAATATGCTCATGATTAATACAGATAGGCTTATATACAAATATAACATTTTGCTGAAAAGAATTATTTTTTCTATATAATATTTAATCATTTTATTTATTTGTTGCAAAAATTTATGATAAAATCATAACAAGCATGAATACGTTATATTGAAAGTGAAAAACATTATTTCAAGTATCTATTTTAGCTTTTAAATGATAAATAGGTATTAAAAATTTGTTAAGTAGTTAAGATTTAAGCTAATAAATTTTTATTCAGAATTTGATATTCTCAAATTACAATACAAAAAATCATTTTATTTAAAAAAAATCATGATCTTGAAATCTCGGAAAAATCTATTTATAAAAAAACACATATCCTATTAGATATACTTTTCAAAATTATTTAAATTCCATATCTTCCTTATCTCCATATTTTCATTATTTAACAATTATTCAAACTTATTATTATTTAATCAAATTAGCTGAAAATCTTGTATAATTTGCTTTTATTATAATCTCCATTTCAAACACTTTATTTAATAATCTATAATCTAATATATACTTTTGTTACATTTATTATTTATTATTATTGAATATGACAATAATTTCTTGACAAGATGGTAATTATATAAAAAAAATTTTTTTTCATTAATAGTGGAGAATATTTAAAGTACTTTAATAAAATTCTTTAGTTGTTTTTCTGAAATGAAATGTATATATATATAAAATATATTACAATAAAAAATATGAAGAGTGAATTTTAGATATCAAAATAATAAAAAAAATTTACATATATATATGTATAAGATTTAATTAACGAGTTATGAGCATTTTACGTTTGTACTAGAATAAAAATAAAAAACGCGGAAAAGCAAGAATACTTAGCTGGATGCACATATACTATATTCCAATGTCTTTTACATAACAGAATCTCAATGAAAGCAAATATAATAATATTCTTTTATATAAAAATGATATAAAAATCTTTTATATGAAAATATTATTTTTATACATTTTATATACAAATGATTATTTTTTAATTTCAGTGTTTAAAATATACATATTATGTAACTCCTTATTTAACAAAAACTTATCTATAATAAATTTTAGTAAATTCCAGAATATTAATACTATATTGTAATATATAATATATTAATATTTTATTGAAATCCAATAATTTAATCCAATTATATATTTATTTATTTTAATTCAATTAAATAAATCGTATAAATCTATAATTGAATCATACTCAATCTGTCTACTTATCGAAATTCATAAGAACAAATCAAAATACATTCCTATAAGATTTCAGATTAGAAAAATTAAATGTATTTTTCTATACATAAATTTGCTTATTTTTATATACAAAAAAATCATTAATGACATTTGAATCAATTTGAATTCTAGAGATTAATACAACGGTTGAGAAACCTCTCTATCTCATTTAAATTTAATATTTTTTTTCAGGAATGAGATTATTAAATAGAAAACAATAATAATCTAAATTCATATCTATATTTTAATCATATTATATTAATATTACATTTTATATCCACATATCCAAAAAGAAATCATATAATTATTGCATTTTTTTTCATGTTACTATTGTATACTAGTGATATTTTTCGTTATTCATATTAATTTTTTTAAATAAAATTATTTATAATTAATTATAAAAAATAATTAATTATTTATTATTATACAAACTAATTTTATATAAAGATTATTTAATTTAAACTTTATTTTAAATATTTTTAAAATTTTATTTATTTTAAAAATGTATTCAAAATATATTATTTCATTAAACTATTTAAACTTGATTTTGCAGCATAACAATATGTTACTAAGCGTTACATCAGCTAATAACTGAATGCTAATACTAGAACGCTAACGCTAGAAAAGATATAAGTTCTTATTGAAAGCGCTTACAATTACTTCATCATAATTTAAAATATATGTCAAATCTAGGTCTGAGAATCAACCATTGACAGATCAAAAGTTCCATTAGAAAGTATTTTGTTAATTTTTTGGACTTTATGATTTTTTATGACTTTATCAAACTTTCAGCTATCCATGATTTATCTTTCAAAACTAAAAAATAAAATGATCATAAAAATTTAAATTCCAATAATCACATTATAATTATATAAGAAAGAATTTGGACATTGTCTACTAGTATTATACGGATATTTTAATTATTTATTTTATGAAAATCCATGCGATGCATGGTTATTATAGATCGTTAATAATATAGAAGAAAATTATTAGCATTTACAATATTAGTTATGTAGAAGATGAGTTTAAATTATAAAATAATGTAGTTAATTATCGATTGATTTAAAAAATATTTGTTTAATAATAAATATCATTTTGTTTTAGTATCGCATGATAACATATCACATTTTTAAAGAGAATACAAAAGCAACAAAGTTATAGCAAAGAAAGGATACATGAAATTTTATTCATCATAAGAAAATCAGTCCTTTTCAGAACCAACAATTTTTAACATAGAGATAATTTAAAAATCATTTCTGAAATTACTGAATTACAAGTGATTAGCTGATCAATGTTGATGATAAGAGCAACGAAATGAACGATAGATATTGATCCAATGATGTATGTTATTTTTTAATAATATTTTATTTATAATCTATTTAATATATAATCTATTTATAATCTATTTAATATCTATATAAATTTGTTCAAAAATAATTCGTCCATTAATATTAAGAAAAGATATTTAGAAGATGATGATTCATATTTCAAAGCTTAAGTTAAATTTTTGGTAAGTAATTGATTCTATCTATATATTTTATTTTACTATTAATGAATTTTATTTTAATTTAATAATATATAATGGCTGTAATGCACGATTTATTTTTTTATCCAAATATATATTGATATGTATGTATTGATAATTTGATTCATTTTTTATTCATTTATAAAAAATTTTCTATATTATATTTATCAATTTTTTTATACCACAATAACAATTAATTAGTTTATTCATTGTTCGTAATATAATTCGATATAATTTTTTATGGATAAAAAAATATTTATTATATTCATTATATTATATTTATTATATTCAATATTTATTATATTTTGAGATGTTGTTTGAACTTGTTGTTGAACTTGTGATCGGTATAATTAAAATGCTACTGTTTCGGCTCACGCTTCATAATTGACCAGTGTTTTTTTTACGACAACAAAATAACAAAATTTTTGCAAAGGAAAATATTGCTTTAAAATTATCTCAAAAATCTCTAGTTTACGGATGTTCTAACATTTTTAAGACAACATTTCTACATTCAACATTCAACATTCAACATTCAACATTCAACAATTCTAACATTTTTAATATAAAATTCTGGAAGTACATGTTCTAAAAATTATATTTTCAAGATGAATATAATTAAATCGTACTTTCAATTATTGTCCTCGCGTGATCTATTAAATATTTTAGTGGAATATATGAAAATATGATTTCATATAAGAATTTAATACATACCAAGTAAATAAATATTTTTCGATCATTTAAAGCCAATAATACATATTTATAAATCAGATAAACATATTAATAATAAATAAAAAAAAAGTAAAAATTAAAAATAAAAATTAAAAATAAATAATATAATAAGTCAATAATAATATTTCTACAAATTATATATTTAAATATTATAATTTTAATTTAAATTATAATTTTAATATAATTTAAATATAATATAAAAGTATAAATTATATCTATTTCTTAATTTTGCTTTTGTATTTCATTTTTTACATTTTTTTTTTTTACATTTTACATCATTATATTTTTCAGTATTTGCTGAATTTAAAAATTAGGCTTATTTTAAATAGACATTAAATAAGACATTAAAATATAATCATATGTTAACCCGAAATCAAATTTCTATATATAATAATTTTTAATTAGAAGATTAATTAATTATATTAAGTTTGATGTTATTAATGATTTATATAATTATTAGATTAATATCAGATTAATATTATCATTAGATTATTTTTAGTAGATTATTATTAGATTATTAAATTATTATTGTTTCTATAATGATTATTTTTGGTTTATACTTTGATTTCTAAATTTTGTTAATGTAAAGCTTAAAAGATAAATAATATTAGTGAGATTATTTTTCATTTTATAGAAAAATGAAATATTTCATTAAAAGATTAATTTTATTTTTTAATAACATGATTCAAATGTGATAACAATTGATATATCTTCACACAACCAAATTCTGTAGTTCTGCTTCAAATAAGCTATAAATTTTCTATAAATAATTGTATATATTATTGCAATATCTAAAATGTAAAACATAAAATCATAAAATATAATAACTTTTTTATTATTATTAAATAAATTTTATTTAAAAATTATTAAATAATTTTTTTTTATTATTAAATAAAAGAAAATTAAAAAGAACAATATTATTTTACAAACATTTATTTTTTTTCTCGAAATCAAAATTTCTAATTCTATATCCAATCTTCCTTCATGGCTCAAAAATTAAGAATCCGTTTCTTTTTTAAATAAGTTAGGCATATATTTTAAATATAGTTTATGATTCAAAATTATGACAATTTTAATTAAAATATTTAATTAAAAGAAAATCCCAAATAAATTAAGATTTTAAAATATAATTATAATATTTATTATAAAATATAAATATAATATTTATATAAAAAAAAAAAAATACAAATTTAAAATATTGTATATTTATTTCTATTACTTTGCTATAATAATACACAACAATATTAATTTTTAAATTTACAAAACATTTCAAAATTTTCATTTTTTTTATTGGAAAAAAACTGCAAAACACGAAAAATAATGTTACTTAAAACTGAATTATCAAAATTTACTTTCAATTTCAAAAACAAAATAAAAAATACATTACACTAACGTAAGGATATAAATGCAAATTATAAGAAAACATTATTTGAAATCATATAATTTCTAGAACAATTATTACTATTAATTATTACTATTACTATTATTTCTAGAATAATTATTACTATTAGAAAATAATTTCTCATAAATCTGCATTTTAAACAAAAAATTGGGATTAGCAATTTTCGACAGAAAAATAAAATTGACAGAAGCATGTCGAAAACATTATCTTTCATAAACGAAAATTGTTATTACGGTCAAACATTGGTCGGAAGCAATAAGAATGATGATTTCTAGAATAAACTCCTTTAAATTCTGACTAGAAAAGAAATATCGATATTGATGAAATCATACTTTTAGACACGAAAATAACTATTAACAACAAACACTGGTTCGAAAACATTTACAATGATCCAAATTCATTCTTTATGTTAATTATGTTAAGAAATATCGATTTTGGTGAAATCATATTCTAATCGTTAATACCAAATGCTAGTTTGAAAATTATCAGAACAAAGCAAATTCATTTCCAAAAATTCTGATAAAAAAAAAATATAGATTTTTAAGAAATCAAGCTTTTGGATACGAAAAACGTTTTTAACGTTAAACGCTCATTCGAAAACTATTCGTACGATTAAAATACATTCTTTCCTAATAATTCTGCTAAGAAATATCATTTTTGATGACAACAGGCTTCTAAAAACAAAAACAAACTTTACTGCCAAACGCTGAAACAATAACGTAAAATCATTCTTTTCTATGAATTCTGTTAAGAAATCTCGATTTTGATGAAAACAAGCATCAGAACAAAAAAATAGAAATCAATACCAAACACACGACGGAAAATTATCAGAATGACGCAAAATCTTTAAATAAATGTAAACAATGATTTACGTGTATAGAGTTATGATTTCATCAAAATCGATATTCGAAAACAGAATTAACAGAAAATTAAGAATTTTAGTCTATGTGACAGTTTTCCAAACAGCGGTGGTATTAACTACGACTTTGTTGACTGGAATAAGATTTAACCAAAACCGATATGAACAGAATTAAAAGAAAAAGAATGAAATTCCGTCATAATAACAGTTTTCGAACCAGTACTTGATGTCAACCGGGTTTTTCGTCTCTTCATCTATGATTTCATCAAAATCTAAATTAGTACACAGAATTAACAGAAAATGAAAGAATTTTAGACATTCCGATAAATTTCGAACTACCGCTTGGTATCAACTACGATCTTCGTGTCTAGAATATGATTTAATCAATACCAATATTAGTTAACAGAATTAACTGAAAAGAATGAATTTTCGCCATAATAACAGTTTTCGCACCAGTACTTGATGTCAACCACGTTTTCCGTCTCTTCATCTATGATTTCTTCAAAATCTATATTAGTACACAGAATTAACAGAAAATGAAAGAATTTTGGACATTCAGATAGTTTTCGTACTACCGATAGGAATCAACTACGATCATCGTGTCTGGAATATGATTTAATCAAAACCGATATTAGTTAACAGAATTAACTGAAAAGAATGAATTTTCGCCATAATAACAGTTTTCGATCCAGTACTTGATGTCGACCACGTTTTCCGTCTCTTCATCTATGATTT
>NW_025224819.1:0-1445 GCF_014066325.1 Apis laboriosa | reverse complement strand
AAAAATCAAAACTAAGAAATTATATTTTTCAAAACTTTTCCATATATTTTCTCGATCGATGATCTTGTACAATAGCATGTAGTACCACTACTATCATTACCACCTGTTGGAATATATTTTTAAACTTACCTAAGTAATAATTTTTGAATGGAGAAAATTTTAATTAAGAGCTGAAATATTCTTCTTATAGAAAATTTCTCTCAGTAAGGATCGAAAATACGAAATAAGCACGTGACACTTTTGTCAATTTAATTCCTTTTTCAACACGTTACACTCACGTAAAACAATGTAACCACACTGGGTTCACTACTGTGTAATATTCATATATGCAACAAAATATATATGTTAGATGCATTGGCATTAAAAGCGCAAAATAATATTTTTTCTCTAATCATCTCACAGATTTATCAGTGAAACGTACTTTTTCAATTATGTGAAATATCTTCAATACAATTTAAAAAAAGATAGAATTATATAAAGAAGAAAGAAAGATTGTTAGATGAGGTTACTTGCGATACGTAACCGAAAGATTATTTTATGCGCGCTTTATTTGAATAATGTTATAATAACGAAATATTTTTAAAAATTAAATCATATTTAAATGTATTATTGTTTTTTTTATTACATATATATTTATTCATAATTTTACTTATATTATTTAATTTATAATATAAATTAATTGGTTGTTTTTTTTTTTTTTATATAATGTAATACAGAAAATTATTAAATAAACTGTATATGTACATAAATATAGATTTATAATAATTTTATATAAATTTGACTTTTATAGAAAATTAATATATTAATATGTTAAAATTAATAAATTATTTGACAATAAATTTTAATAAAATTTTTCTTATTTCTTGATTTAGATGTAATTATTTTTTTTCATTAAAAATATATTACTCTTAATAAATTATTAAATATAATAAATTGATTGAAATAAATATTGTAGAATTTGAAAATGAATATATAAATAATAAAAAAATATTTTTTGAGAAATTTTAAAGTAATTAAAAAAAAATAATATAATATAATTGTATATATTAACATTATTATTTTTTGTAAATAATATAAAAAATTATATATTACAATTATATTATAAAAATTATATTATAATAATATAAAAAATTATATATTAAATATTATAAATTTTTATTTTCTTATAATTAAAATAATTATAATAAATTTTTAAAAAAATGTCATATTTTTAATATATGTATATATTTCGTGTAACTATTTAATTATTTATATTGAACACTTAAAACATATACTTCTTCTCGTTTTAATTCCCACCTTTTTATCATTTAAAACTGAAATAAATATTTTTGATTATTTTTAATTTAATAACAATTCTAATTTATAATTTTTTAATAAATTTAATACTTAACTTATATTCAATAAATTAAATTAATTATTAACTATTAAATCAATTTATATATTCA
>NW_025224818.1:0-435 GCF_014066325.1 Apis laboriosa | reverse complement strand
TCTTTTTCCTTTTTTTCTTCTTTTCTTCTTCTTTTTCAAAAATTTGAATTATTATATATATATATTTGATTTCATATCATTTTATATATATATATATATAATAATTTCAATATAATTTCAATATATCATATAGTAATATAATAATAATCATAAAATTGAAAACTACTTATTCAAAGTAATATTATTTGAAATATTTTTTTTTTTATATTAAAATGAAACATTTCTTACAAAAGTACTTAATGAACAAATTATTTATTTATTGTAATAGTGTAAGATTTATTTATTGTAATATATATTTAAAATATTATTTTTTTTTTACTATATTAAAAGAAATAAAAAAAATATAAAAAAAATAAAAAAAATTTATTTGCAATTGTATCTTATATCAGTTAAAGAATTGAAATTATTTATTTTTATTTATCTAAAAACCTATAT
>NW_025224817.1:0-258 GCF_014066325.1 Apis laboriosa | reverse complement strand
TCATCGCGGACCGATTCCTAAAAAAAGAAACAAAAAATTTTTGGTCATTGAATGGAAATTTTTAAATCAGATTATATAATCACGATGGATGATAACAAAGATGGCGATGGATTCGAGAGTTTTCGCAGTAATGTTTGAGTCAACAACTTAAAGAAATAATTTACGATTATTAAATTGCAGATAGAAGAGAAAGAGAGAGAAAGAGAGAGAGAGAGAGAGAGAGAGAGAGAAAGAAAAAATAAACATGGGAATAAAAAC
>NW_025224816.1:0-202 GCF_014066325.1 Apis laboriosa | reverse complement strand
TATCCCAGACATTTCTTTATATTGGATAACGAATACATTTAAGGAATAATTTGCATTTAAATTTTGCGATCAAAATGTTACGAAAATAATGACGAATAATTCGATGAGTGAAAGTTATGCCTTTTTATAACGAATGATATAACTCTATTTTAGAAAAGGCACTAAATTAATTTTTTTTTTTTTATAAATCTTACGAGTAGAA
>NW_025224815.1:0-456 GCF_014066325.1 Apis laboriosa | reverse complement strand
GTTGCGATGCAAATTGAATATTCCACTCGCGGTTTTGTTGCTCGGGTTTTATATCGAGTGGAAAATACTTTTATTTTAGTAGTCCTTCTGACTACTAATTGCATATACTATGTTTTCTTTTTTCAGCCTCCGTTATCATCTTTTGCATTTATTGCAAAAAATATTGCTATGGTATTTATATTTTTATTTTTGTGGTATTATATTTTTCATTGGTGAGTAATTAATGTTTCTTAAAATATCGAATTTAAATTTTTTTTTATTAAATTTTTCGAGATCCATAATGGTACTTGTACATTATAAAAGTTATTTTTTTTTTTTTTATATTATTTTGTACAAGTATGTTTCGATTGTATTTTTTTTTTCTTATTGTAGTAATCTTTTAAATAAATTTATATAAGTTATAAGTTTGTTTCAGATATATTATTTCTCGGACAACGTCACTTATATATTTCAAGG
>NW_025224814.1:0-246 GCF_014066325.1 Apis laboriosa | reverse complement strand
TAAGGAGAAATGTCACGTGACTGTCTAATGTCACGTGACTGTCTAATGTCACGTGACATTTCTCAGCGACAATGGAAAGACGTCACGTATTCCCTTTCCGCGGAAAAGAGAGAGAGAGAAAAAAAAAAGAAGAAATGGAGCCATTTTTAATGATAAGAGGAATATCGTTTAGCAGTACAATGGTATCAACATTTCGACGCTACTTGCAACTTTTCTTCCAATATTAAACGGATGAAAATTCCGTTG
>NW_025224813.1:0-207 GCF_014066325.1 Apis laboriosa | reverse complement strand
CACTCACTAGCACTTTCCACAGAAAACTGACTCCCGCCCGCCAAAATTTTCTTAGGAGCCTTCTGATTGGCTGACATCGTATGATTCGATAATCGAAATCGCATAGAAAATTAAATTTATTGCATAATATATTTTATTTATTTTAATTAATAATATTAACTAAAAAATTAATTTATTTATATATTATTAAACTTTAATCTATTATTT
>NW_025224812.1:0-240 GCF_014066325.1 Apis laboriosa | reverse complement strand
CGTAAATGCGATTTTCGTGCCGAAAAGGTGAAATTTTGTTCAAAATCGACTTTTCACTGCAGGATTCGTCGAAACGCCAATTTCAGAATAAAAACGTCTCTCGCAAAGATATGTCAATGCAGAATACGAGGAAATTAGGATTTTCGTTACGAAAACCAACTTCTCTTATCGAAATCGATTTTTCGTTCCAGAATTTGAAGAATCTTTAGGAAATACGGATTGACGAAACATATCTGAACG
>NW_025224811.1:0-259 GCF_014066325.1 Apis laboriosa | reverse complement strand
AGCTGCTTCGTGGCTTGACCGCCGCGCCTCCTCGCCGTGCCTCCTCGCCGTGGAAACGCCACCGTTTTGCTAAGGGGTGTTCACGATGTGGGGGGATGTTGTGCAATCTAATCCCTTTTCTTGGGAGGGATTATTGAGAGAGGGAGGAAATGAGTTGTTTGGGGTTTCAAAGATTTGAGTTTTAGAAGTGTTTCTGTATTTGATTGCAAAAGTGATGTTTTCGTGTTGGAATCGTTTCTCTTGGGGGGTTGATTGGGGG
>NW_025224810.1:0-205 GCF_014066325.1 Apis laboriosa | reverse complement strand
TTTCTTTTCTCTCTCTCTCTCTCTCTCTCTCTCTCGAAAAATTAAGGAAAAAGTGAAATTTTAATTTTAATTTCGCATCGTCGAAAGGTAAATTGCCAATATTATCGTCGTATATCCAGGAGATGATCATCCTGCAATGTGCAATTTTCCTATAGCATCTTTTACGAACTGCAAGAATAATTTTCATTCCCGTACATTCGTAACG
>NW_025224809.1:0-235 GCF_014066325.1 Apis laboriosa | reverse complement strand
GCTGGAGATACATGGGACTTCCTGCGCGCCTTGCAAGCGGGAAAGATTGCTCTTTACACTCAATCTTCACTGGTTACGGTAGCACAGGCGGTTCANAAGACGAAATTTCAGAATATTTAAAACAGTGCCTCATTAAAACGGTTGTATCTACGAAAATGCTGGAGATACATGGGACTTCCGGTGCGCGTTGCAAGCGGGAAAGACTGCTCTTTACACTGTGTCTTCACTGGTTACG
>NW_025224808.1:0-369 GCF_014066325.1 Apis laboriosa | reverse complement strand
GAAGAGCTAAATTATTCGTATTTTTTTATTCCTTTATTTGACGACTATAATTCCAGTTGGTTTATATTATGACTTTTTAAAATGATATTGTATTTTGAGTATTATTTTATTTTAATATGATCGATTTAATTTTTATACATTTTGTATATTTATTTGTTAAAATTTTATTTTATTTATTTATTTGTTTTTTTTTTTTGACAGATTATTAATTGATTTATGGTCCAACTTCAAAGACGGGAAAAATTTCAATACGGACATCATCATATTTTGCAAAGGAAAGCATGATTTTTTGCTCGTGTATTGTATGTATTTATTCTGTTTTTATTTTATTCAATCGTATTAATATATTTTATACTTTTATAATGAACA
>NW_025224807.1:0-242 GCF_014066325.1 Apis laboriosa | reverse complement strand
ATAACCATGTACTACTATTCAATAAAACCATGTACTAATATTCAAATTTAAATTGAATATATATCCAGATTTACTAATAAATATCCAGATTATTAATANAATCGAGAAATTATATTTAAACAAAATATAACCAATATAACCAAATATAACCAAATATAACCAAATATAACCAATCCAAATATAACCATGTACTACTATTCAATAAAACCATATACTACTATTCAAATTTAAATTGAATATAT
>NW_025224806.1:0-253 GCF_014066325.1 Apis laboriosa | reverse complement strand
AAATTATATTGTATATTTTTTCTCAAATATAATTTATATTTTGTATAATCTATTGTACTTATAATCGGTTCTATAGTCTATTCTCACGGCTACTTAGTACATTTCGATAAATCGTAATTAAATTATATTGTATATTTTTTCTCAAATATAGTTTGTGTTTTGTATAGTCCATTGTGCTTATAATCGGTTCTATAGTCTATTCGCATGGCTACTTCATTTCGATAAATCGTGATTAAATTGTATATTTTTTCTC
>NW_025224805.1:0-1787 GCF_014066325.1 Apis laboriosa | reverse complement strand
ATATTATATATATTTATATTATATTTATATTATATATATTATAGAATTTTGATAACGAAGAATCGAGATTCGTTTAAAATTTCTTTGAAATTTTATTTTTACCGTAGAATTTCGACGGTGAGGAAATGGAATCGAAATTCTAAAATTTATTTATTTATTTATCAAATTAATTTATCCCATATTTTTCTCGAATAGAATGATACAAATAAAAATATAAAAAAATATGTATTTTGTTATTTTACAAGTGAAAATCAAATTTTAGAATATAGAATATAATAGAATTTTTAAAAAAATTATTTATTTATTATATTTCTCATCCTCCTTGGAATAAATAATTGGAACCAAAAATTGCAACAAGAATCTTAGCAAGTTTTCTTTCGATTTTATGCTTGCATAAAAATAGAGCAAAGAAATTTTCGAACGATTCGTTCCTTAACTTCTTTCGACAAAATTCCCATTACCATAGCTACGATCGAAATACTTAAATATAAAAGTCTGAAGAAATCAATAATATTTTTTGTCAATAAAGAAAAAAACTTTTGAAGTAGCTACTATAAAATACAAAACCGTGAGACTTGGTAAATTCTCGTTTACGAATATCGAACAGAAAATCATTTTTCCGCTCGTCCAAGACCACGTTGACTCGATTCCATTATCTATCGTTAAGAGGCGAAACACTTCAAACGGCTAGTTATCAACGCGTTGTGGAGGGCCGCGTCGATTCTTTCCCCCTGCAATTAGGATGTCTATCGAATCAGTGAATCTTTCTCACCACGTGTTTCTACGTTTCGATGAGCGCGCCGTGACAGGGATCGTTATTTCGCCCCTTTTTTCCAACGAAACTTAATCGAATCGAGATCGAATCGAATCGAATCGAATCGAATCGAATCGGATTTAAGTCGAAGCGATTGAAACAATTTGCAAGATTTTTTTTTTTTAAGTGGAATATAAATCAGTTTGGGAGAGTCTCTGTAATCTTAAAAGTAAATTTCTCGTGATCTCTGGGATGTAATACCAGATTGATTTAGGTGTTTCGAGGCGATGATAATGAACGATTTAAGGCGTATCGTTGTTCTCCTCGTTGAATGTGCAATAGGACAAACGTATTTTAAACGTAGGCCACTGGTAAATGGCGAATGGTTCTTGCATTCTTGTATAATTTCTTCGTTTCTTCCCGTAATCCCGGGATGTTCGCGTTCCCGGGTAATTTTATGCGTGGCGAGGGAACGGTTTTTACGAGGTAAAAGGGGAAGGAATTCGAGATATTTTTACGAATGGATGGAACGGATGGAATTTTTATTTTACATTTTTCGAAATTTTAATCGACACGGTGGATCATGACGACGACTTTATCATTGTTTTCTAAGAATATTTTACAATCAGTTGTAAAACGATGTGAGGATATTTTTAAGTTGGAATTATTAAGATTGAATCCTTAGAATTATGGAATTTTTTATTTTACATTTTTCGAAATTTTAATCGATTATGATNGACGACTTTATCATTGTTTTCTAAGAATCTTTTACAATCAGTTGTAAGACGATGTGAGGATATTTTTAAATTAGAATTATTAAGAGTTGAATCAGAGTTATGGAATTTTTATTTTACATTTTTCGAAATTTTAATCGATTATGATGACGATTTTATCATTGTTTTCTAAAAATCTTTTATAATTTTTTACAGTTGTAAGTGATTCTTGTATATTTGTAAGATGTGAGGATATTTTTAAGTTAGGATTATTAAGGTTGAATTAGAGTTATGGAATTTTTTATTTTACATTTTTCGAA
>NW_025224804.1:0-766 GCF_014066325.1 Apis laboriosa | reverse complement strand
TAGTGAAATTTAAGTTTCCTTTAGAAGAGGACAGAGGTGGTCTGACAGAGATAGAGTCCAGTTTAGTGATCCTGGTTAATTAATTCTAAATTATTCGAATATGTCGAATAAGTATTTGTTCACACGAGATATTTTTGAAGGCTAAAACGAAAATATTTAATCTTTTTTTTTTTTTTAATTATAGGCAATTTAAGTTTCTTTCCTTTAGAAGCAAATCGAAGGTATGATAAAAATAGAAACGGGAGAGAAATAAGGAAATTATTACAGAAAAATATTGAGAATTTTTTTAGTGAAATTTAAGTTTCCTTTAGAAGAGGATAGAGGAAGTCTGATAGAGATAGAGTCCAGTTTAGTGATCCTGATTAATTAATTCTAAATTATTTGAATATGTCGAATAAGTATTTGTTTGCATGAGATACCTTCGGCTAAAGCGAAAATTTTTAATTTTTTTTTTTTTTTAAATTATTTAAAAAAGTTATTAAGTTTCCTTTAGAAGCAAATCGAAGATATGTAAAATAAAATAAGTAAAAATAAGTATTTGTTTATACGAGATATTTTTAGAGGATCGATTTTTGAAGCGAAAATTTTTAATTTTCTTTTTTTTTTTTAATTATAGACAATTTAAGTTTCTTTCCTAAGAAACGAGAGAGAAATAAGGAAATTATTACAGAAAAATATTGAGAATTTTTTTGGTAAAATTTAAAATTCCTTTAGAAGAGGACAGAGGAGATATGACAGAGATAGAGTCCAGTTCAGCTTCTCGAAT
>NW_025224803.1:0-281 GCF_014066325.1 Apis laboriosa | reverse complement strand
TTGCGTCTTGACAGTGTTTCGTGTTCGTCTAAGTGTAATGGATACGTGTCTATGAAAGGGAAGGATATAGTTATTTTTTTTTTTATTTTAGACGGAAGGAAAGAATGGGAAGGAAAGGAAAGTGTCATTTATTGAAGTAAGAAATAGGAGGAATAGGTTATATGAAAGTTGTGATACGATTTATTTAGTGATTTTTCTTTTTCGATGAATTTTCGTTGAAATTACTGTATATTTTGTATATATATATAAATTTTAGGTTAGGAATAATCAGATTATCAATT
>NW_025224802.1:0-676 GCF_014066325.1 Apis laboriosa | reverse complement strand
AGATAAGCATGCATATATGTATATACAATTTATGATTCAATCAAGATCGACAAATGGATACCTATTTTTAGTAGGGCATTCCTATCTGAAATTGCAACGATGTTACGTTTTGTGTATAATAGTGTGTATATATTAATATACGCAATAAATTTTGTGTATAATACATATATGGATATATATATATATATATGTATATGTATGTATGTATTACACATAATATTTGCAAAGAATATTCTGTTTGATATTATCGATTGTTGAACGTTGTTATTTACTTTTTCTTCGAGGCACGCTGTACTTTACTGTATAAAATAATTGTACTACTATTACAATGATTATAATTGTACTATTACAAATTAATTATTATGATTGCCAACTCGTTCATTATCATTGATCGGTGATTTTCGTTTGTCATCAATATGAACATACTGTTTCTCGTTAATGATTCTTGATGATAAAATATTATTCTTGCCGTTGTTGCAGCCATCGATTATCTTCATCATTGTCATATTTCTTATTATTATTGCTATAATGATTATTATTATAGTTATCATTGTCGTTATCATTTTCATCATCATTATTATCATCACCATCACTATTATCATCATCATCATCATCATTATTATCGTCGTCGTCGTCATCGTCGTCATCAACGGCAGCAGCGGCATCAACATTATCA
>NW_025224801.1:0-519 GCF_014066325.1 Apis laboriosa | reverse complement strand
TATTTTTGCAAACATCATTCTTTTGTTCATTTATTTATCATTTTATTTATTTGTTTGTTTAGCTATTCACTTTTGAAATGCTTTAGTTACAAACATTGTAGCAAACTTTATTCTTTTGCATTCTTTTGTTCATTCATTTATCATTTTATTTATTTGTTTGTTTAATTATTCACTTTTGAAATAATTTAGTTATAAACGTTGTAGCAAACTTTATTCTTTTGCATAATTGTACATACATTAATTAATTCATTTTTTAGTTTCTTCAATTATTATCATTATATATATATATAATATATCATTATTTATCAGTCTGTTTATTCATTCAGTTATAATTATTTAGTTATTATTTTAGTTATAATTACTTTGAATAAGCAATTTTTCTTTAGATATTATTGATGATTTTTTCCAAATTGAATAATTGAATTTTTATTGCATCAGTATTTTATCTCCTTCAAAATTATTTACAGATTTGTTTACAGACTAATCTATTTATTCATTGATTTGTTTAATGATTTATTT
>NW_025224800.1:0-1079 GCF_014066325.1 Apis laboriosa | reverse complement strand
TAAGAATCATATTAAGTTACATTTATAATTAGAATATTTTTAAGTTTAGTTTTTAAGTAGAGTTTAATTTACTTTAAGTGATTCCTGAAATCTTATAAGTTTAAATATAAAAATTGATATATAAAAAGAAGGTAAGTAGATGGCTTGTTATATACGATTAAGGTATAATTTTATTTTTATTTTTAGGTTTAGCTTATTGCGTATATTTTCATACAATTCTTTTTTCTTTTTTTGTTTTGCACGATCAAAGATAGAATATTTTATAAAGCTACATACAAAGAAAGGAAAGATTTATATATTTATTCATTTATTTATTTTTTTAAAGAAATACTTATATATACTGTAGCAAATTTTATTTTCTTGAACATTTATTTGTATATCACTTTATTTGCCGATTCATTATTCATTATTTTATTCATTCATATTATTCAATTATTTATTTATTCATTTCTTTAATGATTTAATTTTAAATATTTTTGCAAACCTCATTCTTTTGTTCATTCATTTATCATTTTATTTATTTGTTTGTTTAGTTATTCATTTTTGAAATAATTTAGTTATAAACGTTGTAGCAAACCTTATTCTTTTGCATAATTATACATACATTAATTAATTCATTTTTTAGTTTCTTCAATTATTATCATTATATATGTAAATATAAATTATATATCAATCATTTATCAGTCTGTTTATTCATTCAGTTATAATTATTTAGTTATTATTTTAGTTATAATTACTTTGAATAAGCAATTTTTCTTTAGATACTATTAATGATTTTTTTTCCAAATTGAATAATTGAATTTTTATTGCATCAGTATTTTATCTCCTTCAAAATTATTTACAGATTTGTTTACAGACTAATCTGTTTATTCATTGATTTGTTTAATGATTTATTTTTAGATTTTGTTGTTAAACTTTTATAGTTTGTTTTTTTACATTATTTATTTCTTTATAAATTTACATATTTATTTATAAAAATATTTTTCTTCTTATTTATTTATTTATTCATTTTCTTGGTAATACAGTTACTTATTTAGATTTATATTTATATAATTGTTTTTTTTATTTTTTAACATATT
>NW_025224799.1:0-241 GCF_014066325.1 Apis laboriosa | reverse complement strand
TTTTGTTCCCTAGATACGAGTTGTGAGTCAAATATTTTTTCCAGAATTATTTTCATCGAAAATTTCACCATTTCAATATAAGAAAATTCAATATTAACAATTCGTTCCTTCAAAAAATTTACACATGTGAGAGAAACTTGTTTCTTAACCTCAATTTTAGTGATTTTTCGCTTCCTAGATAGATAGATAGAGTTGTGAGTCAAATGTTTTTTCCAGAATTATTTCCATTGAAAATTTCCAA
>NW_025224798.1:0-501 GCF_014066325.1 Apis laboriosa | reverse complement strand
GCGGACTGTACACGTAAAACGATATATCGAGATGCAATTCTTGAAAAACTAATAATAATAATAAAAATAATAATAATAATAATAATAATAGTAATAATAATAATAATAATAATAATAATAATAATAAGAGTACAAGAGAAAACAAATTGCGATACGTGTGATTTCTGTTGTGCTGGCCAATATACACAATACAATATCGACTTCTGTAAATTACACGATTAATTAAATTTGCCTGCAATCGCTCGTTTTTTTCTCCAGCCACACATAATAATCTCTCATGCATCGCATACAGTCGTTCGCGGTATACGGTATTGTTGTTGCGGTTAAAAAATAATCGATGAAATATTAAAAGAAAAAAAAAAAAAAAAATTTTTGGATAAACTCGCTAGAAAAATCTAAAATAGATCGTTGCCAAAAATTATCTTTCCTCTTTTAGGCGAAACGGATAAATGAGAACAAAAGTGAATAATCTCGATTCCTTGCCTCCTCGATCGAGAGTGC
>NW_025224797.1:0-347 GCF_014066325.1 Apis laboriosa | reverse complement strand
AAGTAAAATATTTTGGAAATGTAAAATATTTCTTTTATTATTTCTTTAATTATCTTTTCATTTAAAAATAATTTTTTTATAGAATTTATTATTTATATTGTAGATAAATTATCTAATATATATATAATACTGATCCAAGTATCAATATTAATATATTTTAAATCATAATAATCAATTATTAAAGACTTAGTTAATAATATATAATAAATAGATAATTTAACGATGAATAATATTTATTAATTTTGAATAGCTTTTAAAATATATATGAACATAGAAATTTTTAATATTCGAAGAAATCATTACATTTATTCAAAAAAAATAGAAAACAGAAATCGGAAAAAATTGTA
>NW_025224796.1:0-457 GCF_014066325.1 Apis laboriosa | reverse complement strand
CCTCATTTAAAATGGAACTGTCTACGCAGTATGCTCGCTGAAACGTTATTATCGTAGTATCTTCGTTGTACCTTTCGGTTCTGCGATTAGGAATATTCGTGTAAGATGGAACGAAATCAGGATTGACAATGAAAATAAATCATCGCACATAGTACATTGCGCAGCAGTGACTCGCACATCTCGATGTCATCCGATCTTCATGTGATGATTTTAATTTTTGTTAATGTTTTTGATTTGTTTTTCTTTATTAATTTTCTCATTCATTATGATTTTCATCATTCATTAATCTTGTATGATTGGATATCGTTTTTTTCTATTTCGAATCCATACAAATTTTTTAATCGTTAAAAATTGGATACTTCTATATTTTTATAATACAGCGTTTTATAGTTAATTTAATGTAAAAGAAACTTACGAGAGCATTGCGTAGAGTCAAAGTAGATTTTTTTATCAGATT
>NW_025224795.1:0-236 GCF_014066325.1 Apis laboriosa | reverse complement strand
GTCATTAGTGTTATTAGTTTCAATATGCATGGACGATTACAGAAAAGAAAATTTTTATAGATGCAATACTTTTTAAAAAAAAAATTTAAAATAAAATTATTAAAAATTATATACGAGAATAAATGTTTTTTTGAATAGATACAATTAAATTTTTGTACATTAGTTTTTTTTCTTTTGTTTTAAATTTTTCAATAATTGAAATTAAATTATAACTTATATTATCGTAATATTTTTTA
>NW_025224794.1:0-804 GCF_014066325.1 Apis laboriosa | reverse complement strand
ACACGCGAAAGTGTAATATTTAAACAACGAACTTGTAGAATAGATTGCAATAAATGAAAACTCGGTATCTTTTTTCTTCTTTTTTTTCTTTACTTAAAATATTAATTAATATTTTAATATTTTAAGTAATAAATTACTTCTGTACTTATTTATTAAAAAAGAAATTATATACTTTGACACGCAAAAGTATAATATTTAAACAACGAACTTGTATATAAAAATATATGTAAAATAAAATATATATAAAAATATATATGTATATAATAATAAAGAATAGATAAAGAATACGCAAAAATGTAATATTTAAACAACTTGTAGAATAGATATATATATTGATAGCAATGAATGAAAACTCGGTGTCTCTTTTTTCTTCTTTTTTTCCTTACTTAAAATATTAATTAATAAATTACTTCTATAATTATTTATAAAAAAAGAAATTATATATTTTGACACGCGAAAGTGTAATATTTAAACAACGAATTTGTAGAATAGATTGATAGCAATGAATGAAAACTCGATATCTCTTTTTTCTTTTTTTTTTTCCTTACTTAAAATATTAATTAATAAATTACTTCTATAATTATTTATAAAAAAAAGTTATATATTTTGACACGCAAAAGTATAATATTTAAACAACAAATTTGTAGAATAGATTGCAATGAATGAAAACTCGGTGTCTCTTTTTTCTTCTTTTTTTTCCTTACTTAAAATATTAATTAATATTTTAACATTTTAAGTAATAAATTACTTCCATAATTATTTATAAAAAAAGAAGTTATATATTTTGATACGCGAAAGTGTAAT
>NW_025224793.1:0-210 GCF_014066325.1 Apis laboriosa | reverse complement strand
TTCAGTATTTTCAAAAAATATTATAAGATTCATATATAAAAATTTCTTTCTGAAAATTCTCTTTCTGAATTATTAAGAATATGTTAATATAAATGTCTGATAAATGTAAAATTTGGTACAAATATACAAAAGATATATCTTTATATATTTGAAAATATCTTAAAATAAATTTGAAAAAGAGAATAATATTTTTTTGTTTTTAAGAAAATC
>NW_025224792.1:0-2016 GCF_014066325.1 Apis laboriosa | reverse complement strand
CCGTGTCGCGTTGTCAATTAGACTGTGCAACATTTTGATTGGCTGCAATTGTTTCGCGATAATGGTTTCGATTGCACGTGTGTACCTCGAATGGAATGGAATTTGGTTACATCGATTGTCACTCGGAATTACGCGATTGTTAGAAACGAGAAGATTATTAAGATTCTTTCGAGATTTCTAATAATAAGTTTATGAGTGTATTATCTCGAAGATTATTGCGAACTAACCTATATCTTCTTCGCTCTTTTACCATCGAACGATAACGAGATCTCGACGACAATTTTTTACTCTCGAATGTAATTTTTCATTTCTCTTTTGAGAGTTTTCCATTTTTATTTTTTTTTATTGATTTTTTAAGTCGATTTAGAATTATCATTTTTGAGAATTTGGTGAGAATTTTTACGAATGTGTGGTTCGACGATAAATATCGACGGAAAATGTACTTTTATAATAATAAAACGATCGGTTTAATTTTCAATTTATCAATTTTTTTCGCGATCAAAAAATCAACAATGTTTATTAATCGGAAGATTAAAGGTATTAAAAGTGGAAGAAAAAAAAAATATCGGTTTAAAAATTAATCCGAGTACACTGTATTTTTTTCCTTTTTTCTCTTTTTTTTTTTTTTTTGCATTTTATTTTACGGGGAATGAATATGTTCCTGTATTGGAAAAATAAATCAACACCGAGCGGTAAACAATCGAGAAAAACGCAAGTCGATTAAATTCTCCAAATTTTTTCCAAATAGCAAAACTAGCGAAATCCACCGTTAATTATTTCCAATTTTTTCCGAAAACTTGAAATCAAAACGAAATCAACGAAATCTTGACTCTTGGAATACATTTTGTTTCGTTGCAAATCGAACATCGACTATCATACTTATAATTATGGTAGGGTGAAAAATATTCGACAATCGCAATCCGAAATTTCAAATTAAAAATTTCTCCATTTTACATACATACGAGTTCCTACGCCACTGCGTCAAAGATAAGAGGAAACGAATTTTGATCGCTTACGAGTCTCTTTATATTTCATAAATTACTATTTTATATAGAGAAAAGATTATTCACTGTCAATTTTTATATAATACGGAAGAATGAAGAGAAATGTAAGAAAACTCGCAAACGATTAAATCAACTAAATAATCCTCAATAAGTGTACAGGTGTATCTCTGATTTCGACATCTCGATTTTCTCTAGCATTGAGAAAAAGAAAAGCAGCGAACGGAATATCACTCGAAAACATCTCTTAAAGTAATGATTGTTAGTTACAGATAGATTGATACTTTTTTTTTATATAGAAAATCAATCGAGCTTGCAAATGCGACTCGATGTAAAGAAACAAAATACTATATATATCCTTCGAATCAAAGTTGAAGCATTAATTGAAAAATCAATTGATTAAAATTTCCATAGTAATTCAAACTTTATTTAACACTAGAACTACTACTGGTAGCCTAAATGGTATCCATTTTACGTATTAATCACGATATTATTTCAATCAAAATTTTAATTGTGAAACAGAAGAAAAAAGAAAAATGTGAAAAATCCATAATTTTGCCGGTGTTAAAATGCTCGAGTAATATTTACAATATTGGAATTTCGATTCTCGGAACACCGAAATTCTCTCTCCATTATCCAAACGTTCCATCGTCTTCTCCATCATCCAAACGGTGTATTTCTATTTGCATTCGTTTACTTTCTTGTATATATATCGCGAATTTCGAAGCTTATTATCAAAACGGAATCTCTTCGAAATCACGTTACGACGGATGAAATTTAGTTACAGGAAAACCTCTTTATTCCATTATCCCAACACGTCTCTCTTCCCTATTGGCTAATCGAGCTTCCATTGCGGTTATTACGATTGATCCTCGTTACGCACAATAATCTCAGCCTAACTCAAACTGATTTTTATATAATAATTTCTTCAAACGTTTTTTTTAAAAATAGAACTTGGACGCTTTTCGAAAATTTCGCATTCGAACCCAATCAAACAATTTCCAACAATTTCAAC
>NW_025224791.1:0-212 GCF_014066325.1 Apis laboriosa | reverse complement strand
CGACATTTACGAATAAAAAAGCGTGCGAAACTATTTCACTCGCGAATAAATATAATATTACGAAACACTCGTAAATAAAACACGTGTAATTAATGCAAAATATATATATATATATATATAACTAAACGCGCGTAACTTCCACACATCTAAAGAGTTCAATAGTCAGATCGTAACTGTGACATACGACCTTCCCTCACTTGGTAACTATAGCT
>NW_025224790.1:0-517 GCF_014066325.1 Apis laboriosa | reverse complement strand
AATTTAACATTTTTTCCTCAACATTTTTTAGAATTAATATCTATACCTCGACGATTCTCAGATTATTCCGATTCATATTATTGTTGAAATATGTTGAAATTGTTGAAATTGTTGAAATTGTTGAAATATGTTGAAATTGTTGAAATATCCAATTTCATCAATTGGATCAATAATTTCATTAAATAGAATAATTTTTCTTATTTTTATTATTTTAGAAAGATTAATCTCAAAACGAATAATATTATTTAAATTTAATCAATCTTCTTTAGAATGATTAAATTCATATCCACCATTAGAACACTCACATATTGAAATTCCAATATTAATTAAAAGTTTAAATTTAAAATCAATCTTATTAAAATTTTAATACGGCAGAAAAGTGCATTGAATTTAAGTTTCAATAATAAAGTTTTAATAAAATTAATAATTTTAATTTATTAAAATTAATAAAATTTAATAAAATAATATAAAATTAATATAATTTAATAAAATTAATAAATTTTAATTTATTAAAATT
>NW_025224789.1:912-1241 GCF_014066325.1 Apis laboriosa | reverse complement strand
CCGTTATTTTAGTTACGAACAATGCGAATTTCTTGGCGAAGCTTTTATTCAGTTGTATTGCAATCAATTATGTTCCTCCAAGTTCAGATAGAATTCCATTATCGATTTCCGCGTGGAAAATTCTAAAAAAATTCTAAATTCTAAATTCTAAATTCGTTTCGTTCTGTGTGAAATTGACGCGATTATCTCTGGCAAAATTATTTATCTAAATTTTTCTTCTTCTTTAATCCGTTATTTTAGTTACGAACAATGCGAATTTTTTGACGAAGCTTTTATTCAGTCGTGTCGCAATCAATAAGCCTATCTTTTCAATTATGTTTCTCCAAGTT
>NW_025224789.1:0-837 GCF_014066325.1 Apis laboriosa | reverse complement strand
CGCGATTATCTCTGGCAAAATTATTTATCTAAATTTTTCTTCTCCTTTAAATAATCCATCATTACGAATTTTTTGACGAAGCTTTTATTCAGTCGTGTCGCAATCAATTATGTTCGTCCAAGTTCAGATAGAATTCCATTATTGATTTCCGCGTGGAAAATTCTAATAAAATTCTAAATTCTAAATCCGTTTCGTTCTGTGTGAAATTGGCGCGATTATGGCAAAATTATTTATCTAAATTTTTCTTCTCCTTTAAATAATCCATCATTACGAATTTTTTGGCGAAGCTTTTATTCAGTCGTGTCGCAATCAATAAGCCTATCTTTTCAATTATGTTTCTCCAAGTTCAAATAGAATTCCATTATCGATTTCCGCGTGGAAAATTCTAAACGCCCGTTTCGTTCTATGTAAAATTGGCGTGGAATAGCGCGATCGTCTATGGCAAAGTTATTTATCTAAATTTTTCTCTTTTAAATAATCCATCGTTACGAACAATGCGAAGCTTTTATTTAGTCGCAATCAATTAAGCCTATCTTTTCGATTATCCAAGTTTAGATAGAATTCCATTATTTCCGCATGAAAAATTCTAAAAAAATTTTAAATTCTAAATTCGTTTTGTTCTGTGAAATTGGCATAGAACGTCAATAGCGTGGAAGGTCGCTATCGTCTATAGTAAAGTTATTTATTTAAATTTTTCTTCTCCTTTAAATAATGCATCGTTACGAACAATGCGAATTTCTTGGCAAAGCTTTTATTCAGTCGTATCGCAATCAATAAGCCTATCTTTTCAATTATCTTCCTCCAAGTTCAAATTCCATTTCCGCGTGGAAAATTCTA
>NW_025224788.1:0-215 GCF_014066325.1 Apis laboriosa | reverse complement strand
TTAATATTACAATAATCAAACGAAATATTAACGGATGTAAACTTAAATAAGATACTTAATGGTATGTTTCTAAATTATTTAAATATAGAAAAATGGTTATTAAAAGAATACAACTGCTAAAAAAAAGCAACATTTATTACACAAGGTAAGTATTTACAAATAAGAAAATTATTAAAAAGATATGATAAGTATTTTTTAAATAAATATATAATATT
>NW_025224787.1:0-1608 GCF_014066325.1 Apis laboriosa | reverse complement strand
ATATTATTATAGTTAATATTATTTGTTGAAAATTTATACGATGAAATAAAATATAGCAAATAAAACTATATTTAATAATACACTATTATAAATAAATATTATATAATAGTATAATATATATAAAAATATATCAAATATTATAGTAATGTTCCTTATGATTTGTTTTTTAAAACAATAAAATATATTAATAATTAAATTATATTATTTTTGCAATTTGAGTATCATAGAACTTGATTTCATAAATAACAGATAAAAGGAGACTGCTATAGGAGATCAATTTTATTAATTTTTTTAGAGTGCTGCGTTTATATTAAATTTTTTAATTTTAAGTTAGATTAAGATTATAATAATATATAAATCAATTAAAATTGATGATATATATATAATTATGTCTATTTACTTTTATATCTTATAATATTAATGTTACAATGGATGTTAAATAGGCAATATAACATTTTTTAATAGTCATATAATTCTAGATTTATTAAATTATATAATTAAAAATTTACTTTTTTTTATTATGATGATATTATTTTTTTGTTCAACATAATTAGAACAATAAATAAAAAATTTTATGTATAAAGTATAAATTTTATATGTAAAGTCACGAATCATAATTAATTTGCCATTAAAAAAATAACAGGAAAATATTGTTGGTACCAAGTTCTAGATATCTGAGTTTATTTAGCTTGGGGAAAATTTATGGAACATATACTTAAATTATATATGACTGGAGAAAGTGAGGTATATAGATGTCCAACTTTAACTAGCAAGGTCATATAGATATCGAATATCAAAGATTCGATTGTTTAAAATGAAAGATTTTAAGGATAACAAAACTGATTCATAATTATGTTATCTTAAGAAATAAAAATATTATTTCTATAAAAATCTAGTGAGGAAAGCTAAGAAAGCTTATTTATATATTTATATATTTATATAAAAGGATTATGAGGGACAGTATAATATTTTCACAACATTTTTAATTATTAAATTTTGAATTGTATGTATCATTGAATGATTGAATCATACATTTTCATATTCTGCGAAAATATTAATAAATAATTGTATGAAAAATGAACTAAACTTTATTTGTTTTGATTGTATATATCATTAAATGATTAAGTCACACAATTTCATATTCTGCGAAAATATTAATAAATAATTGTACGAAAAATGAATAAAAATTTTAATTTTATTATTTTTAATTTTTTTATTAATTAAAATTTTATATTTTTGATTATTTTTTTATAATTTATAATATATTCTATAATATTTCTATAATATTTCTATTATTCTATTATTTATAATATTTCTATTATTATATTTTATAATTTATAATATTTCTTGTATTCCTCCACAAATATTCGAGCGCTCTTATAAATTCATTAAATTTATTAATTTATTAATTTATTTATTAAATCTATTAAATTTATTAAATTTGTTATTCAATTTAATTCTGATAATTTTATTCATCAATTAACTATAAAATATTTAAGATCAATTACAATTGAAACAATCAAGGTTTAAAAAAATATAGATAAAAAATATAGAATTTTGATCAATTGATTCTAATTAGATTGATCAAAAGTTATATGTATCAAAGAA
>NW_025224786.1:0-201 GCF_014066325.1 Apis laboriosa | reverse complement strand
GAATATCGAGGAAGAATTGATTTATATTCTACTTCTTTTTTCGCGCGTTCGTTTTTTATTATCTCCGAATTTTCGTTACACGCGTGAATAAAAATATCTTTGTTTTTTAAAAATATGGCATATCAGCGTTTATTTCAACGGTACGCGCGATCTTTTAAACAACAAAATACCTGTTTACAACTAAATTGTTCCATCGAGACG
>NW_025224785.1:0-225 GCF_014066325.1 Apis laboriosa | reverse complement strand
GGAAAGATGCAATTTCATGCAAAATAGAATTTTCGCAGCGAAGTTCATCGAAACTCGTATATCAGAATAGAAACGTCACGCTCAAAGATATTTCAAATCACAGATCGTCAAAATTAGGATTCCCGTGCGGAAGAGCTACAAAACAAATGGAAATCAATATTTCTTTTCAGAATTTCAATTTTCTATGCGGGATAGTGCTAGATAACGTATTTCAGAACGTTTTCG
>NW_025224784.1:0-316 GCF_014066325.1 Apis laboriosa | reverse complement strand
TTAATTAATGTGGAAATTATTATTTCGTGTTTTTCTTTGGAAGATACGAATTTTCTATAATTTGTTGGGTAATTTTATTGATAAGAATTTTCAGAATTGTTTTCTAAAATATTTAATGAAATTGTGGAGAGAAAAAATGAAAATGGAAGGGATGGAATTGGATGGAATATTGGACGAATATTTCTAATAGAGATCTATCATTTTTCATCTCGTCTTTTATTAATTAATGTGGAAATTATTATTTCGTGTTCTTTCTTTGGAAGATACGAATTTTCTATAATTTGTTGGGTAATTTTATCGATAAGAATTTTCAGAA
>NW_025224783.1:0-506 GCF_014066325.1 Apis laboriosa | reverse complement strand
AGAGAGAGAGGAGAGAGAGAGGAGAATGTGGGAGACATTGAGACGAAGTTAATGCCTCGAAACGAGATTCCCTTGTCTCTTGTGTTGAATGTTTAGTAATTATATTCCGGATGATCGGTCGTGTCGGATCAATGCCTTTCTATCTATGTAATATTCAAGAAAGGAATTTTGATNTTTTTTTTTTTTTTTTGGAATTAAAATTTATTCTCTTTACCGTACTTTAAAATGTACGAGTAATATTCGTGCAGGAATAAAGTTAGCAATATAATCTTAATATTTATTTTGCGATATTTATGTGAACGAGTTTATGTGAAGTTCGAAATATAGAATGGCACGTAAAAAAGATATTACGATATTTGAGCAAATAAAGCAAATCTTTCTTATTTAATTAATTGCAAAGTCTAACGATTAAAAAAAAAAAAAAAACATAGATAAGTAGTTTTATATATTTGTTTATTAAAGATCGTAAACCTACACCATCTTACACAGCTCATAAAGATCTCACC
>NW_025224782.1:0-212 GCF_014066325.1 Apis laboriosa | reverse complement strand
AACAAAGCTGTAATATATAAAAAAAGAATTTAATATTATAAATTTTACTATGTTTTGTTTCAATGTTTTTATATTATATAGATTTAGAGATAATGTTTTTGTTAAATATTTCTTTTTATGTTTTAGTTCTTTTAGATTTTGTTTATTTTGAAATTAAATTCTTTTTCTTCATTTCAATCCTTTTTATAATAATTAATATTTATATTATATTT
>NW_025224781.1:0-1744 GCF_014066325.1 Apis laboriosa | reverse complement strand
GAAAAGATTTACTCGAAACAAAAGAATACCTAGGATCGAAAAGAAAGAAAGAAAGAAAGAATTTATTGACTTGAATTCTATCACTCTTGTTCTTTCGTTAAAAGATTTTTCTTTTAATGGATCCCTTCCGCGAAAGAAGAAAGTTGGCGACATCATTGCGAGCCAAGTGAGATTAAATTATAAAATTTTCCTATTGAAAGGAATTTCCTATCGATGGAAAGTGAAAAAAAATTACTCGAAACAAAAGTATACCGAGGATCGAAAAGAAAGAAAGAAAGAAAGAAAGAATTTATTGACTTGAATTCTATCACTCCTGTTCTTTCGTTAAAAGATTTTAATGGATCCTTTCCGCGAAAGAAGAAACATCATTGCAAGCCAAGTGAGATTAAATTATAATTTATAAATTTATATAAATAAAAATATAAATAAAAAATTTTATATATAAAATTATAATTTATAAATTATAATTAAAATTTTCCTATTGATCGATGGAAAGTGGAAAAGATTTACTCGAAACAAAAGAATACCGAGGATCGAAAAGAAAGAAAGAAAAAAAAAAATTTATTGACTTGAATTCTATCACTCTTGTTCTTTCGTTAAAAGATTTTCCTTTTAATGGATCCCTTCCGCGAAAGAAGAAAGTTGGCGACATCATTGCAAGCCAAGTGAGATTAAATTATAAAATTTTCCTATTGATCGATGGAAAGTGAAAAAAAATTACTCGAAACAAAAGAATACCGAGGATCGAAAAGAAAGAAAGAAAAAAAAAATTTATTGACTTGAATTCTATCACTCTTGTTCTTTCGTTAAAAGATTTTCCTTTTAATGGATCCTTTCGGCGAAAGAAGAAAGTTGGCGACACGACACGAGAGAGAGAGAAGTTACCTCGGCGAGGGAGAAGGAGAAGACTACTCGATTCCATCGAGGGCATAGCCGTCGAATGACCGGCGGCACAGGATTGGTTCTCCTCAATGGGCGAAAAAACTGCTTGTGAAAAGCGAACGCTCCGGCGGAAAGAGCGGATTTATCAATCGCCACCGATTCACGGTAACGAAATGAAATTTTGTTCGCAAGGGTGAGCTCGTAGAACGAGCATCCACCGCGCTTCGATATTTCGCGGCGGGATACTCGTTTGTCGATCGATAAAGTGCACACAATGCCGACCGATAAAGGTGGATAAAAGGAGTCGAAGGGACGAGGGTGTTCTTTATATGGGTAAAGGGTTTACAAATTTCTTGTCCAATAAAGGAACGATCTTCTGCTTTGATATAAAGGGGAGGAAGAGAAGAGGCTCTATTTGGAAGAGTATTAGGAAGTTGTTTGATAAATATTTTTTCGTTTTTCCTTCTTTTTTTTTTTTACTGAATTTTAAGCTTTGTACCGCCATGAAGTTGCCAATTTTAGAATAGATGAGAATCAACTCGTAAACTCTGCTTAACCTATATTCTGCTTCACCGTATTTGTCCTCTTATATTTCCTTTGTGTGTGATAAGTTTTTTTTTTTGCTGTTGGTTTAACTGTTTTTTGAGAAACGAATTTAGAATTATTATTCCTGTTTAAGCCGGGCCACAGCCGAAGCATATCGAGATATTAGCTTAGCTTTGAAAAATTCAAATCTGGAAATGAGAATCCACGATGAAGAAAGGTAAATTGAAAGCCAAAGTGGAGGCAGAGTTAGACGTGTCTCCAATGACAGTTCTCAGACATTTGGATGGAATGGGTAAAGTGAAAAAATTGGAAAAAG
>NW_025224780.1:0-1624 GCF_014066325.1 Apis laboriosa | reverse complement strand
GTTGGAAATCATATAAAATATAAAGAAAAAAAAATAAAAAGAAAATTTAAAAATGTGGAAAATGAAGAGTAGTATTTTAATTTGAAATTGAAATAAATAATTTTTAGTAATTAAAAACCTTATTAGAATATACATAGAACATAATATTAAAATACAATTAAAAATAGATAAAAAAAATTAAAATTGGTATTAATTTGAAATAAGCATATCTTAAAAAATGTTTAGCGATAAAATTTTGAACAAATTATAAATTTCATTCAATTAAATTATATCAATTTAGAGAATAAATTTTCTTCAAAAAATATATTGTTAATGATTTTCGAAATTTCTAATTATATATATAATTAATTTCACTAAAATAATATAAAAAGTCTTTATCTTCAAAATTTCATTTTCTTTTTTATTGTATTCTTTTAACATGCTTTTATCATTTTGCATTTATCATTTTGTAAGGCATTTCATGCAGTTTTATTTATAGTCGTAAAACTTTTCAAGAAATTGGTTTCGACATTCCGAATAGTTTTTATCTGTTTTGCATTTTAAGATGGCACGACCATTTTAAAATTCATTCTGTCGAATATCTCAAGTTATAACATCCGCTGCAATCCTAATCTATCTCTCGGGATACAATTGTTTCAATATAATAAAAATCTTATTTTCAAAATCGTTTTTGAGAAATGTAATGTTTTTATACTGTTCAACAACGTAGATTTCTTTTTTGAAAAATTTCTTTCTAATATGTTTATTTTTAATTAGTTTATTCGATTATCAAAAGAATGCAATCGATAAAAATTAAAAAAAAAAGAAATGAGTTATCTTATTATGTAAGATAACTTTTAATATTTGCACCATAATTAATAATTTAATAATTTATAAATCATAGTTATAATTTTAAATAAAAATAAGATAATTTATGAAGTTTATTTGTAAAGTTTCAAAACATTCTTTTAATAGTAATATGGAATCTTCAAACATTTTCAAAAATGATTAAATTTTGACTCAATTTTAATTTTAGTTTTATTTCTAGTCATAGAATATTCAGAATTAATCTAAATAAATAGAAATAACATTAAGTACATACTTATTAAGATTTCCTTTTTTTTATTTTATTTTATTTTATTTATTACAAAATTATCATATTCATATATACATATCATATACATATAACATACAAAATAAAGCTTTATACACATATTTTCAATCGCGAAAGATAATTGACATTTCTAATTTCCAAGTTGCTCAAAAGTTAATTATATCTCCATCCTTGGAAATACCAATCAAAAACTCGACGATATATTACTCCATTCAGGTCACTATAACGCAATTAATGGATCGAAGGAAGCGGAATCTGGAGATCCTCTTTTCCTCTTTTCCTCTGATATTCTTTTTTTTTCCCCAAGCCAACTGCTTTCAGCTTCATCGGCGGAAATAGCTAGTCACAAAGGATTTGTTTGGAAGCCCCGCATTACAGAACACTGCATATCGAAAAGGCTTCTTCGATGCATTCGTCTACCACATTTAACACATTCAATTATCCCTTTCGTGGGTCAGCGTTGTCACGTTTAAACTCTATCTATACGATTGCACACAACCGATCGCGTGACACTTCATTCTATTGTCGCTT
>NW_025224779.1:0-467 GCF_014066325.1 Apis laboriosa | reverse complement strand
CACTGTTTTAAATATTCTGAAATTTCGTCTCCTTTATACGACCATAGCCTATGAACCGCATGTCCTACCCTAACCAGTGAAGAATGAATGCAAAGAGCAATCTTTCCCGCTTGTAACGCGCCCCGGAAGTCTCCTGTATCTCCAGTACTTTCGGAGATACAGCCGTTTTAACAAGGCATTGTTTTAAATATTCTGAAATTTCGTCTTCTTTATACGACCATAGCGTATGAACCGCCTGTGCTACCGTAACCAGTGAAGATTGACTGAAAAGAGCAATCCTTCCCGCTTGCAACGCGCACAGGAAGTCCCATGTATCTCCAGCATTTTCGGAGATACAGCCGTTTTAATGAGGCACTGTTTTAAATATTCTGAAATTTCGTCTTCTTTATACGACCATAGCGTCTGAACCGCCTGTGCTACCGTAACCAGTGGAGACTGAGTGTAAAGAGCAAACTTTCCCGCTTGCA
>NW_025224778.1:0-549 GCF_014066325.1 Apis laboriosa | reverse complement strand
AAATTTAAAATTAAAACTTATAAAAAAAAATTTTTAAGTATTTCTTTGATTAATATAATCATTTAGAAAATCTAATTAAATTGTTGTTTGTAAATATTCATTATTCAAAATATAAAAATTTCCTTATCTAATAACAAAAAGAATCTATTCTCTTGCTTGTGGTATTTATTGAAATTTAATCATTTCGTAGGTATTCGTTATTATATGTAAATGAATTAACTTGTTTATATATCTTTATATATATATATACATATATATATATATATATAATATATAATAAATTTCAATTAAGATGTGTTATGTTGTTATGTTTTAGTTAATTATTTATTCGTATATATAACATTTGTAAATTGTATTGGTTCTATTGCTATTCAAAAATTCAAAAATATAAAATTGATAGTCGATTACTCATATGCGTTTTCAAAATAACTTTTTTTATTTTTAATTCTTGTTATATTTGTATTCCATTTCTATACATATAAATATACATATAAATAATACATATAAATATATACGTATTAATATATCTCTATAATCTTAAATGTATAT
>NW_025224777.1:0-658 GCF_014066325.1 Apis laboriosa | reverse complement strand
CAAGAAATAATTAACTGCAACAGCCAAGATTACACAAAGAGTTATTTAAGTTGAGTAACACATCAAAATGCCAATTTAGAATAAATGACGATCAACAGCGACTCGTAAATTCTACTTAGCTTAACCTTACTTTTCCTTTTCGTAATAATTCCTTTCCTCTTTTTCGTTATTAGTTTAACTGTTTTTCCACAAGTGAACGAATTTGGAATATTTCTATACGAGTTTATATTCCTATACGAGTTTAAACTGGACCACGAGTGCAACCGTAGCGCATCGAAATATTAGGTTAGCTTTCGAAGAAAATTTCATCAACGAGAGAATCGTTCGATGGTGGTTTCAAAAATTCGAGCGTGGAAACGAGAATCTTGAAAACGAGGCCGAAATCCGTATTAAACGAAAATAAATGTAAAGCAAAAGTGGAGGACGGAGTTGGACGTATCTGAAATGACAGTTTTCGCGCATTCGAGTTAAAGCGAAGAAATTGAAAAAGTGGGTATCGACGTCAACCGAAAGAAGACCGAAAGTTGCGACGTCTCGAAACGTGATCATCGCGTAAACGAGTCCATTTTCGAATATAATTAGAAGTTGTGACGAGAAATGAATATATACTAATGAAAATGCTGAACAAACGGCGAAAGCGTCGTTACGGGCGAAAAAA
>NW_025224776.1:0-347 GCF_014066325.1 Apis laboriosa | reverse complement strand
TGACACCGTATATTATACCGGGTGTCCGAATTACATTATCTAACCTATCTCGCTTGTTTTTGGAAATATTAAAAAATGCTTCGAATAAAAATTACGCGCTTTCTAAGGAGGCACATCATGCTGTTACGTATTTTTTTGTATCGAGAAGCATAAAGGATTTATAAATGTGAATGTGGTTTCTTTAAATGGAACCATACATTTTTTAATACATCAGTTGATGTCTATTGGTATTCTCTACAAAAAGGTACTAAGCCATATATGGCAAAAAACTTGTAGTTTCGAAGATAATTAAATTTAATAATATTGAATATCTTGTAAACTAGTGGTTTTTTACTATAGGTGGTCCT
>NW_025224775.1:0-206 GCF_014066325.1 Apis laboriosa | reverse complement strand
ATCAGTTAACTTTCTCTGATGTGATTATCATTGTTCTTCGATACACATATTTCACGACAGAAAATTCTCGACAAAAGAGATTACCAATCTCATTACAATTTCATCCCGATTAGATCAGATCAGGAGATAAAACTCTGTCAAAGCTTGAAAAATTCATTATCGCAAACTCTTCCCCCGAAATGCGTATCGCAAATGCAATATTTTAC
>NW_025224774.1:0-1193 GCF_014066325.1 Apis laboriosa | reverse complement strand
TCTAACCTAACTTTAATCATCTACACACGTAGAATACATACAATACATAATTAGATAGAATCAACAGAGAAATAAAAATGAGAATGAAACAGTGGCTCCTTTCACCTGTCCCATAAAACTCTAAATCGAAGCCAAGTTGGGTAGATTTAATCTTCGAAGAAGAGAGTTTACGATACCTGGAACAGTATACCCGGGTCTAGTTCACTTGCCAACAGATCGTAGGGAAAACGCGTGTAAAGGTCGATGACCCGACACTTCCTCGATGAGAAATGCCTGTCAGCTGTTGAAATCGTTCAAACGTTGAACGAAATGGCGAAGGAGGGGAGAAGTCTGCGCGCGTGTATTGGCGCCTGTATTTTCGGCACCAAAAAGGTACAAGGAAGTGGTAGAGAGAGGCCCTGCTAACCATCGACGATACGAGTTATTCGCTCGCGACACATCTCCGCTCGAAAGTTAATGCACCAGGGTGAGACGAGATTTAAAGTCCAAAATTCCTTCCCGTGATTCGTAACAACGAACGAAAGTAACTTTTAACAAATGATTATTTCCTTATTACGTAAAAATAATTCAAAAAAACTTCAAATTCAATATTGTATGATTGTAATTTAGAAATTTTATATATTTGCAATAATAAATTATAAATATGTAATAATTTGATTTTAATGAATAGGAGAGAATATGGTATAAAATCAGAAAAAATGGTCCTGAGTAAAGAAAATTAATTATTGTTAAAGAATTTGATACGTAAAAATAATTCTTGATGTTGAAATTCAAACTTCAAATTCAAATTAATATTGTACGATTGTAATTTAGAAATTTTATATATTTGCAGTAATAAATTATAAATATGTAATTTTAAATAAAATAAATTAAATAAATTATAAATATGTAATTTTAATAATGAATAGGAGAGAATATGGTATAAAATCAGAAAAAATGGTCCTGAGTGAAGAAAATTAATTATTGTTGAAGAATTTGATACGTAAAAATAATTGTTGATGTTGAAATTCAAACTTCAAATTCAAATTAATATTGTACGATTGTAATTAGAATTTATTATTAATATTATTAATATTGTACGATTGTAATAGAAATTTTATATATTTGCAGTAATAAATTATAAATATGTAGTAATTTTAATAATGAATAGGAGAGAATATGATATAAAATCAGAAAAAATGAAGTGAAGAAAA